>NC_091101.1:26190000-26335000 GCF_024713975.1 Paralichthys olivaceus
ATGAAACTGTCATGTGCACTGTGAAATCCATGGAGACAATCACGTTGAGGTGTGGTAGCCATGTTGGGACTGTACATATATGTGAACGACATGTCAAGTACTTTATTTTGTTTGTGCTTTTCCATCTGCTGTTTATGTTGCAACGTTACCGTGTTGTGTGTGTGTGTGTGTTTATTAACAAGGACATTTCATTGTTCTCCTGCATATTTAAAACTTCATTCATCTAAATACCTGAACCAAAGACTTTCACACACACACACACACACACACACAGCTGCGTATTCATTCCCATCATTATCATCCAGTTTATGTGAAGCTGACGTTCAGACTGTTTCCCTGTTCGGGTGGTTCTGCAGAGTTCACCCTGGTGTTAGCAGCTTGCTAACGCTCCTGCTGGGTTAATGTTTAGCCTTTTAACACTGAAACCCGCAGGCGTCACATTTCACTCTAGTCGGATTTAAAAGCCCCTTGGCCTCATATCAACTCTGCTCCATCACGCACATGCTTATCCATGTACTCCCTCTCCGGGGGAAGTTATTGTACAGTGTTCTGTTTTGTTGTTGTTTTTTTTACAGCTAAAAGCAGATTTTATTTCAATAAACATGTTGCTTGAATGTTAACGTGGCGCTCTCTGTGCTTTCACTGGGTGTTTGAGGTGGGTGGTGTTAACAGTGGCATGGTCACAGTGTTTCATTTCCATTTCCATCCCCCACCATGTTTACTGCATGAATGTTGTTTTATTGCATCGCAGTCGACGTGGGATTAATCACGAATCAAAGACGACACGATTACAGATTACACAGGAAACTGAGAAACAAGGAATCGTGAAAAACGCTTTAAAGAATCATGAGATAATAAAGTTTTATTATTTATTCAAGACTCAGTAGTTTGAGGGCAGTTAGGAATTCATTTCATTTAAATGTTGCATGGTAAGTAAAACCAGTTCTGCGATTATTACTGGATCGTGTTCTATTGACTTAAATGAGGAACGTAGTTGTTTTGAATGTGGTTTAAATGCTGAAGTGTTGATGAGGCCGAGACAGAGCAGCTCCACGTTCAAGAAGAAAGACATGAAAGTGGACAGTTTAGACTTTCCCCTGAATCCTGAAGTCTTATTTTGACGTTTAAGTTTCAAATACAGGACGGACAGAGACACTGGGGGACGTGGAGAGAGTCAAGTGTATTTATAACATTTCATATTAAAAGCACAGAGTCAATGTGCTTCAAGATAAAAACATCTTCAATCTGTGAAAAATAAGAATACACATTTTTGAATAAACAAGGTAGATAAAAACCAAAAAACAATTAATATTTAAGATGGAAAACTATAAACATATAATTATTTAAAAGGAAAAAATATTGATTCAGCAATAAATAAAATAAATGGGTGCTCTTTAAACACACCCTGATTAAAGCTTGTGGAAAAAACACGTGAACTTTTTAAATACAAACTGTAGCAGAGTTAACAGAACCGTGTTCGCAGCTTCCATTAAAAGGTGATAACTGAAAGTCGTTGAAGTCAAGCAGCGCCTGAGGCATAAAGAACAGCATCATCAGCAGAGAACCGAACATTGACGTATTGATTATGTCATTCATGTAAAACGAACGAACAGACCCGGGACTGACGACGTTCAGACGCCATCAGCGACAACAGTCTGAGAGTGGAACCACTCGAGCGTGACTTCAGCTCGACCCGTGCGGAGCAGTTTGTGGGAGAGGATTTTACGATCACAAATGCGTTGGAGGGATCGATAAAGAAGTGGGCAGAACAAAATTGTTTTTTATCAAATGACTGAACCTGCAGCAGTTTCTGTGCTGTGGCCCTCGGGGGACGGGGTGGAGGGGGGGGGGTGGAGCGGAGGGACCGGACTGCTGCTGTGTCTTCACTGAGTCAATAAAGGTGCAGTTCAACATTAACCAGTGACTACGTCTGAATCTAAATCAGAACAGATCAGTCAAAGCAAACATTACTCAGACTCACACGTGAATCAATGACAATAAAACATCTTCCAGGTAGAAATATTAAACCATAATTAATTACACATTAAAGTGAAGAGGTGAATCAATCAATAATTCAACTATTCAATAATCAATGAAGAACGTTATGTATCCTCTCGCACGTTGGTAAAAACTCTACAAATCACGTGATGCTCAGTGTCACAGAGAAATCTACATGAAAAGTGTTCATGGATAAAACATACGTGATTTTACACAGTGAATGATTTATGAGCATCTGTCGATGGATGACAGTGAATCAACGTCTCCGACCTCGCTCGGCACAAAAGACTCAGGAGCCGTTTATCAACTGATTTTATCAACATGCAGTTTTCATTCAAAACTGAAATTTACCAGAAAGAGGAATCGTCAAGTGATTTAGTTTCTGCAGCTGAGCTTTTAAAATAAAATATATAAATGTGGAGCGGAGAACGTCATGACGGCAGCAGGAGACGTTTAAATTCAGCGGCCGAACTGAAGCAGAAAGAATTCAGAACCAACACAAAGAATTCAGATGTAAAAGTTACAAACTGATTTTATCCCAACAATCGCTCTCAGTCCAAAACTGAGTTAAATATTATCGTAAATACGTCTTCTCTCCCAGACAGAGGACACATCACCTGTCCGAGTCTGTCTCTTTAAAATCACAGAGCTGCCGACCTGTTGGCATGTGCACACACACACACACACACACACACACACACACACACACAGGCGTGCAGTGAGATCATAACGACACAGAGCAGGTGCTGAACCTGCCGGGGTCAAAGGTTAAATATCACTCAGGATCAGTTATTAGCAGGCAAGAGTGAAGAGGTCAAAGGTTAATGAGGTCACAGCCCCCCCCCCCCCCGTCTGGACTCCACATTAACAGTCCAGTAACGCACTTTGAGCTTTTACGTGGACCAACTCCACTGTCTCTATGGTAACACAAAGACCTGTGTGTGTGTGTGTGTGTGTGTGTGTGTGTGTGTGTGCGCTGACTCATAGCACTGACCAACCCTTCCCCTTCTCCTCCCTCCCCCCCAACAATCCAGCACAATCCCTCCTTCTATGGAGAGCTTTGCCCTTTAAATGAAGAAGTGTGTCTGTGGGTGTGTGTGAGTGCGTCTCTGGTGTGTGTCTGTGGGTGTGTGTGTGTGTGCGTCTCTGTGTGTGTGTGTGTGTGTGTGTGTGTGCAAGCCCTGACTTGACTGTTTCTCTCTCTAACAAACCGTCTTGTCGATTGTAACCGACTGATTTTCATATTTCCATGTAAACAATTGGATAAAGGTCATTTTTTAGTTTTAGTCGCGTCATTAAAGACAATTTCTCGACGTTTATGTTCCTTTGAAGAGTTTTAAGGTCAGATTCTTGGACGTGAGCCGACATCGATGGTGATGTTGATGTACGAGGTTTGGGAAGAAAGTGTAAACACCTGCAACAGGTTGTGAATATTCTTCTGAAGCTCTTCAGGTTTCTCCTCATCGGACTGAGGACGAGGGATCTCAAGTATTTCTAAATAAGCTCATCTCCAGATACTTGGGATCAGATTCAGTTTGTGTTTTGTGAATAATACAATATCCTAAGAAATCTGTTATAATAAAGTAAGTAACATTATAATTAAGTTATAAAGTTGAATAAAATACTGTTAAGTTAAATTTAACAAGTTTAAAAAGTGTAATAAATTACAGATATAATAATGTTATATAAAATATTAAAATAAAAATATTGTAGTTGTAAAGTTTTAAGCACCAAATTATTGTTATGAAAAAGTTGAACAAGGTAAAGTACAAGTAATAAAGACACAAGAGCAGCAACAGCAAGAATGTTTCCATCTCACTGTGTTAATGTTCACATTAAACACTTTCAGTCCATCACATGCGTCTGCGTGCAGTTTACACACAACTTCCTGTCTCTCTCTGTTCCTGCAGCTGATCTTTAAACTGAATCTGCTGTTTTTTTTTAAAACAGCTTCATCAAGGTGGAAATTCCCTCGTTTGATGTTTCAGGTTGTTTCACTGTGAACGAGGTCAGGACCACATGAAGACGAGGTTCCGAGTTTCACCTGCGTTTTGATTTGTGAAAGTTTGGACCCCAAATAATCATTTGCCTCAAGAAATTCAACCTTTAGGTCAAAGCATTCACCGTCCATCAACAGGAGCTGCCTCATCTCCTTTGTGGTGGAAATTTATCTCGAGATGTGAAAGAAGGTGTCTGTATAGTTTCGAATCGTCCGTCTGCACGTACGCCAGGCAGTTCCTCTTATGCGCAACACAATTGTGTTTCTATATGAGTTATTGTTGAACACAGCACACATAAATCTACACTAGGTAAAGTAAGTAAAAGATCGTGTCAACCATCACCCCCCGTCTTTATACGAACACACTGTTCTTCTGATGAAACTCGATCTGACGCGCAGCGCCACCGTTGAGTCAGAAATCTAATTTTCTACGATAATTGTGATTTTACGAGCAAATAACAGCAAAATGAATGTTGTTCCCATCGACCTCAGATGTACTTCGAGTTTACTGCTAATTAGCAAATGATGATCGTGGTAATTACCAAACATTAACATGCTTACAGTGTCGTTGAGGTGGTTTTAAAATGCAGATGTTGGCGTTAGCTCGGCTGTGGACTCTCCGCTGTCTCACTGACGTTAAAAAGAAATTTTCTCCGCTCGACTTGAACATGAATAAAGATAAAGAGAGAAATGAAAGTTAACTTGGTCTGGTAATTTCCTCACAATGGTTATGTGCTAAAGCTGAAGTTCATCAGAGGATCTCTGTGTTTCTGTCTTACTGAACATTTTCACTTTCTTCAGATTGTGTTACATGAAGTGTGTACATTTTGTGTCATTAGTCGGAGCCTACTGTCGAACGAGATGATGTGTGAGTAACTTAAAGCAACAGGAGGTAGACAACAGACATGTGTGTGTGTGTGTGTGTGTGTGTGTGTGTGTGTGTGTGTGTGTGTTCACAGGTCACAACAGGTATGATAAGAGATGGAGATACGTAACTGCACTGGTGAAGGTCGTGGGGAAGGGGGGGGGGGGGATGGGAAATACCTTGTCACAAAGGGGCCTTTGTTACACACGTGCACACACACACACACACACAGAGGCCCATGTTATTTTTCCTAGAACACACACATTCCTAAACATGGACATCAGTCAGCAGAACTTAATCCTGTGTGTGTGTGTGTGTGTGTGTGTGTGTGTGTGCGTGTATACGTGCTGATGGGCGGGGCTTGTCAGACAGGTGATTACATCCAGTCGAAATGTGAAAACACCTCAGACTGAGTGAACTGGAATCACAAGTGTGTTTCTGTTGAACGACAGTCTGACGTTCTGCAGAATCAGAAACGAGCTCCTGGTTCCTGGAACTGTCTCGTGGGAGATCTGTGGATCAGAGTAGAGCCGCCATCTTTGTTTTCTGTGGAAAATGAAAACAGGAAGCTGACACACTGCTGTCATCGATCGGATACATGAGCCAGATGTAATTTCTCTAAATGTAAATTATAAATAATCATAATAATTGATCCGGTTTTGCAAAGTATGAATGTTAGGTTTGTTGTTTTTTCATGTGTCTCTGAAAAGAAGCTAAACCAAACTTCTGATTGCGTGAAGAACCACATTCTCAGAGATGAAGAACAAAACAAATCTGTGTGAATCATGAACTCTTCTCTTTCATTCAGACGTAGCAGTTTATTTTAGCCGATCTATTGAGAACCTTGAGAACCGTGGAAGGAACTCCTATTCAGCCTCTCTCTCCATCTCTGTCTGTCTCCATCTATCTCGGTCGCCCCCTCAGGGCTGTGATTGTGTTTGAGCCACTGAGACGACTCAATACAAGGATTGGTGTGTGTGTGTGTGTGTGTGTGTGTGTGTGTGTGTGTGTGTGTGTGTGTGTGTGTGCGTGTGTTTGTGTGTGTGTGTTTTATGTGGAGCCAAAAATCCGAAACTCAAGAAACATAATTTTGGTCGGCGTGCAAGCATGTGTGCGTGTTTGTTGTCTTGCCACCTGTTCCTACAACACAAGCGAAGTGGAACGGAATCCTGCCTCAGGCTTCACACACACACACACACACATACACACACACACACACACACACACACACACACACACTAAGAAGAAAGGAACAGGCGACAGTAAATCCAGGCACAGGGAGGAGGAGGAGGAGGAGGAGGAGGAGGAAGGGTTTGGTGAAGAGGAAAAAATGATGATGAGGAGGAGGAGGGATAAAGGGAAGAATAAAACAACACACACATGCACACTGTACACACGCACACTTTACACACGCTCTGAATGTCAGCATGTACAGTATGTTACCTGCGTGTGTGTGTGTGTTTGAAACAGCCTGGGTAGCAGGTGGTAGGACTCACAAGAGGAGTAGGTCGCTGCCCTTCATCACACACACACACACACACACACACTTACCTGTAGGCAGGGTCAGAGGTCAGATGCTGTACAGCTGCTCCGTGCTGAACTCTGTCTGGAAGAAGACACACACACACACATTGTTATCATCCGTCCAGATGCTGCCAACATTAATTCGCTCACGGTGACACTGAGTGAGTCTGGTTCAGGTTTTACTGACCCTGGTTCAGATCCTGGTTCCTTCTACATCCTGGTTATTGTTTTAATATGTAGAAACAAAATGTAAATGTGTTGAAAGCCAAACATCTGAAGACACGTCTTTGGAGAGTTCCAATCACAGGAAGTAGAGAAACAGCAGAAGAAGAAGTGTAGTATTCCAGTATCAGTAGTACTACTATCACCACTGTAGTAGTAGAGGCGGTTTTAGCAGTTGTAGTACTTTCAGGAACAGAGTGCAGTAATTTGCTGCAGATGCTAAGTGACAGTCAGGACTGTCAGCAGTGAGTCTCCAGAGACACCGACACGACAACTCCGGGACCTTCTGCCAAGTGTACAGTTACTGGCATTCGCCGTGGCAACCGCCTCCGTCTGCATCCTGACTGACAGGTGACGGCGATGGAAGTGACAGCTACCGGAGAGCGAAGGAGAAACACGACTCCATCCATCAGAAAATAAAACATAATCACCAGCAGCTTCTTTTTTTTTTTTCCTTCCATGATGATTAGAACGTCGTCCTTGGACAATTATTGATCGTCGATCGGAGGCTGTCAGGTTGTCTGCTGCCTCGTTTTCCACTTCCTGTTTGGTGCAGGCCGCCGCTAATGTTAGCTCGTTGTGCTACGATGCGCTAACAGTGAGGCGTCAGAGCAGCACTGTGATGTCGGCTTGGGTCAGTTTCTGAAGATGACGACGTGATGAGGTTTAGTTGCTGCATCTTCATCCTCACCCCCATCGTCCTCATTTTATAATCTCTTTATCATCCTTCTGTCCTCAACCCTCCTCGCGTTCATCTTCATCACTCTCACTACCCACAATCCTTCATGCTCAGCCGTTCTCAGCCTTCCTCGTTCCAGCGAGGAAGACTCTGGCGTAGAAAAAGCTCGTAAGTGGACCTTGAGCTAGAATAATTCCGTCGTTCATAAATGTATGATTTATGAATCTTTTAGCCGCATGAATCATTTTCATTCCTCACACTTCCTCTCAACGACAACCCCCCCCCCCCCCCTCGCATACAGTGATGTTCATCTTTATCTTTTTAATCTTCATCACCTTTATCTTCTTCTTCCTCATCTTTATCATCTTCATCGTCCTCCTCCACCTCCTCTGCTCGTGCAGCAGGAGTTCACCCTCTGCAGTCTCCAACTATAAACACTGCTTTTACTTCTCTGCTACTTTATATGTCTCTGTCTCCCCAACACACACCAACACACACTAACACACACTAACACACACCAATACACATCAATACACACACTAATACACACCATTACACACAGTAAAAGACACACACACTGGGACGCCCTCTGCCCTCGTCACGCTCTGCCCTGCAGGGTCCAGGGATTTTATGACTGGCAGAAGTGTGTGTGTTTGTGTGTGTGTGTGTGTGTGTGTGTCTGTGTGTGTTTGTGTGTGTGTGTGTGTTTGTGTGTGTGTGTGTGTCTGTGTGTGTGTGTGTGTGTCTGTGTGTGTGTGTGTTAACTGCTTCAGTGCTGAGGCAGAAAATGACGTAGCGGTCAGCTGAGCTCAGAGGTTCTATAGAGTGTGTGGGGGGGCTGTCATCTTTCTGTCATTTACGTCTTCCCTTCTTCTTCCTTTACTTCCTTCCCTCCGTCTTTTTGCTTTCCTTTTTCTTCCTTCCTTCCTTTATGTTACTCTCCCTTCCTTTCCTCTACCCTCATATCTTCTCCTTCCTTCTCTCCTCCTCCTCTTTATGCCTTCCCTTCCCCTCATCTCCTTCCTTCACTCCTTCCCTCTGTCTGTCTGGTTGGTATTTAGTATGGCCGCCTCGTTCTTCACCTTGAACCACCTCTGCTTCCTGTGCTCAGACTGTGGAGAGGAGATAAGAGGAGGGTGTCGTTCTTTACGAGGCGTTTTCTCTCCGTGTCGGTTTGGATGGGAAACACTCGTCGCCTCCTCTCTTTCTTTATCTCACTCTCTCATCGCCTCTCTCGTTTATCTCCTCCACATTCCTCATCCTCCTGTTCAACTCTCTTCATCCTTCTCCACTTCCTCATCCTCGTGGTTTCTGTTCGTCTGCAGTCAGCAGGGTTTTGCTCAGCAGCTCCTCAGCAGATATTTTGGGGGTTTTGTCTCGATTGTTAAGTTTTCTAACACATTGGTTTTTTTATAATTTAGCTTTATTTTAACCGTAAATACGAAATTAAAATCCACAAATGTTCAGTGGTGTGCCACGGCCACCTGGCAGCAAGAAGGTTCTTGGTTTTAATCCTGGCTCAGCTTTGTTTCAGGCTTTAGGTTAATTGGAAACTCTAAATTGACTGTAGATGTAAATGAGGTAGAAAATGGTTGAGACAACAGATGGATTGATTTACTAAAATGAAATATTAATTTTGCACAATAAGTATTAGTAGTATTCTGGTACATTTTTACTTTTACTTGGGTAAAGGTTTAAATTCAGGATTTTTAGTACTATACTGAATATTGAAGCACTGAAAACTATTGATGGCAAAGGTGTCAAACTTTGTGTCACATCATCATCATCTTCATCATCATCTTCATCATCATCATCATCATGAGCGACATTGATGTTCAAAGATGATTTTCTCAGCCTTTGAATCAGTGTATTTATTTCATATTTTGATTTTATAAATGTTTGATGTGAAGGATCAGAGAGTTCAGATCTTCGTTCAAGCATTTAAGGAGGCTTCACTCAAGTCCTCATGCAGCACTGTGTGTGTGTGTGTGTGTGTGTGTGTGTGTGTGTGTGTGTGTGCGCGTGTGTGTGTGAGCAGCTGTTTCTCTCTCTCTTTCTCTCTAATCCTCGGACTGACCTCAACTCGTCATCTTTCATTTCTTTTCTCTATTTTAATTTCCCTTCAATCTGTTTTATTGGTACAAACAAGAGATTTGATCATTGAAAATAATGTATTTTAATAAAAATAAGACTAAAATACATGATAATACATCATAAATCAGGACTGTGACCCTCCAGCCCTCCTCTCTCCCTCTCTCTCTGTTTGGATTAGTGGTTTGTCCTAATCTCCTGAGGTTAAATTAGAGGATTGAGGTCAGACGTTAACACACAGCTTCACATCTGCAAGTTCTTCTTCCTTTTTTCTTTCGCTTTCCTTCCTTTTTTAAAGTTTTTTTCCAGGGGATGAAAATTTCCCTGAAGGTTTGTGTGAATCCTGTTAAAGCCGCTGCAGAAGCTTAGAAACAGAAAATAACAAATCTGTTCTGCGTCTGCGTTTGTCGGACAGCAGCGCTCATCTTCCCTCTTCAGCCGCTTGTCAGAAACCAAACGAGCCCAGCTCTGCTTCTTAATGTTGGTTTTCCAAAGACGCCAGCGGACAGTTTATCTGCTCCGACGCACTCTGACAGCTCCGAGCAGCTGAAAACACCAACAAACAACATCTTCAGAGTCTCTGATAATCAGCATCGATCTCAGAGTTACAGTGAACAGGAAGATTCTCTCACTTAAGTAGATTGTTAAATGATGGACATACATTTTGAAAACATGTCAATAAGTGAAGCAATTACGCAGTAATGGGGCCGTGGTCCTTGTTTGACCCACTGTTCCACCGCGTCACATGTTCTTCACCATGAAATCACACAAACACATGTTGGTTGTTTTGACTTAGTTCCACACGCACTGTCCCGCTGCCCCAAATCCTCACCACAGCTCTAAATGTGGATTAATCCGCCCCTGAAAGTAGTTCCTGACACACACACACACACACACACACACACACACACACAATGATTTGTTCCAACCCTAATGTCATAAGAAGCCTTCAAAAAGTAAATTTCACAATTCTATGTGCAAAACAAAATCATTTCTTTCAGTTATTTAAAAAATATTCAGCAGTTATTTTATTTGAAAAAGTAAAACTGCCATTAGCTCTTTTACAAATTGAAAATAAAAACAGAATCTCCTTTTTCCAACGGGAGAAGTTCGCTCGGTGGTTTTACAAAGAGTTCCATCGTGTGGTTTAATAATTCTGTTTTAAAAGTCCCCTGTGGCGTCAGAGAGAATCCGCAGCAAACACACGAATCTCAATGAAATCTGCTTCCAAAATGATCAGAGCAGAAAAGAGGCCGAGCAGCTGCTGAATCCTGATCCATTTTTAATCTACAACTGTCGCTCTGAAGGTTTGTTAATAAGATTTGAAGGTTCCAAGACTGCTGTAAGTGTGTGAGTGTGTGTGAGTGTGTGTGAGTGTGTGTGAGTGTGTGTGAGTGTGTGCATTGTTGTTGTTTCGTGGCCTCATCCGCTGTCACTCCACTGAAAACAGAGAAAATGATGGAGAATACACAATAGGTGACAGCAGAGAGATGAATGGACTGACGACACACCTGGAAGCCACGCTGGAAAACTCAAACACCACTTAAACCGTCGGTCTCTGCCGCCTGTCAGCGTTGCCATGGTAACGGTGACAGCGTGATAGCGAGGAGGAGCCGGGCAGAATGGAGCCTTTCTTTCTTTCGGGAGTCGATACATGTTCAGGCAGGCAGGAAAGACACAAAGACAGACACACACACTTTACCAGTGTTTGCATTACACTTTGCATACAGCCTGAGGTCGTGCTGTGAAGCCGTGTGTTTCTGTGACAACAGTGTGTGTTTGTGTGTTTGTGTGTGAGTGTGAGTGTGAGTGTGAGTGCGAGCCCTCTCCGGACTCATCTCCTTCCCTGTGTCCTCCATCACGGTGCCTGTTCGGTGCGCCCGCCGGCTCCTTATGTGATGTCGCGGGTGGCCGAGCAGCCAATGGAGCATTTCCCTGCAAACTAATAAATAAACACATGGAGAGTCAGCGTGCTGCTGCAGGGGCTGCTGGGTAGTTTGGTCTGACGGATCCGCCGTGTGGACCGACTGCTGATCGTCACAGCGTGTTCGTTTGTCTGCCTGAAATCACAAAATCCTGTTTGTGTTCAGTCAGTGAAACAGGTTCTCCCCACGTTTTTAGTCATGTATCAAGGAGAGAGGCCAAATTCTCCGGTCGCAGCTTCTTCGATGAGACGAAGTGAATATCTCCAGGTTCTGGAGAGTTGTTCAGACAAAACGAGACATTTGAAGACAGCATCTAAAACAAAGTCTTACTTACTCCTGTTACTGTTAAACTACCTGAAAGGACCGAATGATCGATTCAAACACTTTCACAGATGAATGAAGTTTGAAAGAAAGAAAACAAACACTCGAGTATCTGGAAGCAAGTGGAGATTTATTCCTCTGTGACTTTGCTTTTGTCTTTACGCTGATTTTATAAGTGTAAAAATAAAACAAACACATTAAAAGTCAAATTCAAAGTGAATTGAAGGACATATGCAGATATCTGTTTTACATCATAATGTGTTTCATCAAAATATGATGTTTAAACAAATATGATGTTTAACACTGTTTGCATTTTGGAGCTGAACAAATGGGCGACTTGCAGGAGAAAGACATAGCAGAAGAATTATAATTAAAATGGAGGCAGCGTAGACCATGATACCCGATGACTTGGATTTCCCCGGGTCGCTTGAATTTCCTACGTTCCCAAGATCGTCTTTCATTAGTCCTGGTCTTTGCCCTCTTCACTCCCACGTCTGTCACACTGTGTCCCAGTTTATATCAGCGTTATGAAACTGGTCGTGAAGGTTAAGTGTCTCTTTAATCATGTGGGTCCCTGTCGAGCTCACAGCTGAGCACGTGTGTTGGTTTGGTAATAATTATAACATTTATAATATCAGTTAGTTATTTCAGTTTTATAAAAGGAGCTGAACAGTCAAACAGGAAGTTTATTGACAAGAGAACAAGAACATACATGAACGATGATGTCTGCAGGTGCACCTTGGATTCAGGCTGACCAATCAGAGAGCGAGCATCTGACCCTTTTAGCACCAGGAGGCGGGCCCTAATAATGCCAATCAGTTCCCGACAAACCTTCATCTCAAGGTTTTTTAATTTCAAACTTAACGTGACCGACGGAGCGGTTCTCTGGGTTCTCTGGAGAACTCTGTGGAGAACTCTGTGGAGAACTCTGTGGAGAACTCTGTGGAGAACTCTGTGGACTGTTAGCTAACGGCCTTTAGCAACTTGTCAACCAGGAAGTGTTTCAAACCAAACCCTGACTTCAGCCTGGTGCTGCGTCACAGGTGAGTTCATGCTGGTGACACATGGTGGGTAGTTAGCATGTTAGGTAACATGTTGGTCGGCCTGTATGTCAGTTAGCATGTTAGGTAACATGTTGGTTCGCCTGTATGTCAGCTAGCATGTTAGGTAACATGTTGGTCGGCCTGTATGTCAGTTAGCATGTTAGGTAACATGTTGGTTAGCCTGTATGTCAGTTAGCATGTTAGGTAACATGTTGGTTCGCCTGTATGTCAGTTAGCATGTTAGGTAACACGTTGGTCGGCCTGTATGTCAGTTAGCATGTTAGGTAACATGTTGGTCGGCCTGTATGTCAGTTAGCATGTTAGGTAACATGTTGGTTCGCCTGTATGTCAGTTAGCATGTTAGGTAACATGTTGGTCGGCCTGTATGTCAGTTAGCATGTTAGGTAACATGTTGGTTCGCCTGTATGTCAGTTAGCATGTTAGGTAACATGTTGATCGGCCTGTATGTCAGTTAGCATGTTAGGTAACATGCTGGTTCGCTTGTATGTCAGTTAGCATGTTAGGTAACATGTTGGTTCGCCTGTATGTCAGTTAGCATGTTAGGTAACATGTTGGTCGGCCTGTATGTCAGTTAGCATGTTAGATAACATGTTGGTTCGCCTGTATGTCAGTTAGCATGTTAGGTAACATGTTGGTCGGCCTGTATGTCAGTTAGCATGTTAGGTAACATGTTGGTTGGCCTGTATGTCAGTTAGCATGTTAGATAACATGTTGGTCGGCCTGTATGTCAGTTAGCATGTTAGGTGACATGTTGGTCGGCCTGTATGTCAGTTAGCATGTTAGGTGACATGTTGGTCGGCCTGTATGTCAGTTAGCATGTTAGGTGCCATGTTGGTCGGCCTGTATGTCAGTTAGCATGTTAGATAACATGTTGGTTCGCCTGTATGTCAGTTAGCATGTTAGGTAACATGCTGGTCGGACTGTATATCAGTTAGCATGTGAGGTAACATGTTGGTGACTGTATGTCAGTTAGCATGTTAGGTGACATGTTGGTCGGCCTGTATGTCAGTTAGCATGTTAGGTAACATGTTGATCGGCCTGTATGTCAGTTAGCATGTTATGTAACATGTTGGTCGGCCTGTATGTCAGTTAGCATGTTAGGTGACATGTTGGTCGGCCTGTATGTCAGTTAGCATGTTAGGTGACATGTTGGTCGGCCTGTATGTCTGTTAGCATGTTAGGTAAGTAGCTTGGTTACCATGCAGTCAATTTAGTTAGCAGTTTATTTTGTTGGTTGGTTAGCAGGTAATATGATGAGCTAACACCGTAATAGCTTGTTTTGCGGTCATGTCGTTAGTTAGCATTGTAGTTGCTTGGTTAGCAGGGAAGCTTTTTAGTTAGCAGTTTATTTGGTTGGTTAGCAGGTAATGTGTCTTGTTAGCAGTTTAATAGCTTGGTTAACATGTGTTGTGTTCAGTTAGCAGTTCAGTAGCGTGTCTGTGTGTGTGAGTGAGAGAGAGAGAGAGACTGTGTGTATTTCAGCTTTGCGATTAGCTTTGCTATGAGTGCCGCCTTAGAGAACTACTGAGTGGGTTTAGTGTAGAAGTACACTGAGGCTAGAATTAGTTAGCTTTACTTTACGCTGTGTGTGTGTGTGTGTGTGTGTGTGTGTGTAGTGCTGGAGGAGGGATGCCACACTAAATTGGCAAAATGAGGTGTAAATGTCTTGAGGCAGATGAGCTGCCTTTAGTGAGTGCAGCACTGAATATTTCACCAGCAGCTCCAGGAAAGTGTGTGTGTGTGTGTGTGTGTGTGTGTGCACGTTCACATGCATGCTTGGCAGCCACAGCCAATCATCGTCCATCATTCAGTTTTGGTTCTGACAGCTAGAAGAGGCAGAAAGTCCCTTAACGCCTCAGAGAAACATTTAACTGCCTCCTCTGCCACTCAGGCGGGCGAGTGTGTCATGTGTGTGTTTGAGTTTGTGTGTGTTTGCATTAGAGGTGAAGTGCACAGAGCGTAGTCATCTCATTATTTCCTGTCATCATCCGAATCCTGTATTTACTGACGGCTCCTAACGCTCCTTCAGTTTGAGGTCACGGAGATGATTCCTTGGTTTGACCTTTGACCTCTGCACTTTGCTTTGACCCCCTTTTTTTTTTTTTTTTTTGAGCAAATGGGAGCAAGTGTTGGAAAACAACAAATGCAAAACCCAGAATAATGGCGGTTGTCATAACTCCTGGTTAGCAATGGTAACGGTTGATATTGGTGGAGATACAGTTTATGAGTTTCATCACAGATATGAAAATGTTTTTGTGTGTGATAAGATACCTTGAGGAAAATAAACCATTTCTAATTAAGATTTTAAACATCAAATATCTTTACATAGAAGCAACCTTCCAATAAATTGGCCTAGAATTGGCAAGATTATGATTTAAAAAAACTAGACTACAAATCTGACCAGATATTCATTAAAAATATTTCGTTCTTTACATATTTTGATATTTTAATAAATGGTTTAGTTAATTACCCTGAAAAACAAAAGAAAGGGACGATGCTCAATGTCTCAACGCTGGATAGGTACCTCCCCCAATTAAACTGTGGTATGTTAAAGAAAGTAAAGAATCAAAAAACCACCCAGATCTGCCCACTCCTCTGGATCCACTCCAACATTTAATTCATTCTTCCATAGCTGGCCTTCCACCAAATATCATGGAAATCAAACAAAAGCTGATGGAAACATAAGCTCACTGGCAGAGTTAATACATGTCTTTGTCTTTATGTCTTATGGTCTCTGCAATACTGATGCTCAAACAAAAATATGGACAATAAGTCCAACAAAGTTTCCTGTGGATACTCGTGCAGTCAGATTTCTTTGGCTCGTGTTATTCTTGAAATGTCACAAATGGCTTCTAGATACTTGAGGCAGTTATGTCTGCTGTGCTGTTGGTGTAATGGAGGTATCGGTGTTGTGGTTGGTGTTGCATCACTCTGCTCGCTGCGCTCAGTAAAAAGAAGAAGCCTGAAGAGGAAGAGGAACAGCAGATTTAAATAAGTTAGATGTTAGCAGCGTGCCTGATTAACTTTAAATGAGCTCTGGTTTCAGGGCGACACACTCGGTCCTCAGCTCTTCCTCTCCCCCGTCGTCATCATCACTCTCAGGGTTTCAGGAATGTCTGTTCGTCTTTTGTCTGCGACCCATGACCTTTGACCTCCAGCCTGTCAATGAGGTGTGATGTTGTTGGTTTCAGGCTCGGTGGAGCTTTTCAAATGAGAGCGTCGCAGAAAAGTCTGGAATGTGACAAATCTTTTCTGGCTGTGGTTCTGGTCTGATCTCGTACTGGCAGCCACACTGTTGTTTCTGTCATTTATAAAACATGAGTTTCAAAATGTTGTGTCATCGTGGACGACATCGCTGTTTTTGTACATCTGTTTTTATGAGTTTGGCAACAACAACCAATTGAGTCAGTAAAAGTTATGTAAAACTTTGTCATCAAAATGAACCGTGTGGAGACTGATTATTGTGACGTAGTGATGTCCAACATATAGACGGCAAATAAGAAGGGATGACGTCTCTATACCTCCTGCTGGCTGAATGAGTCTTTGCAGGAGTGATCGTGGGAAACACTTGACCAATCATGAGTCAGTCTCAGCTGTCAATCATGATGTCTCAGTCCGTATTTTGGAAATTTCATCAAATAACGAATAAAACTTACTTGAACATTGTGATGAGAACGTCTTAAAACCACAACATGTTTGAGAAGATTTATAAAACGTCTGTTTCAAAGACTAAATTTGAAAAGGGAAAAAAAATTAAACCTGACTCTTGCTGCATAAGCTCTTTGCATTGTGGGTAATGTAGGCACCCCCCCTTCTTTAAACCATCCATTGTGAGTCAGACAGTGTTTCAGGTTTGAAATGTTTAAGTGGTGGCCCCAAACAAGCCAACCACAGGTCATGTTGACTTAAAGCGACGCTGACAGGGCCAACGAGTCCCTGACTACCGATAAAATATTTGGGATGCAGCCTGGGCGTTGTGTGTGGATGAGCGGTCATTGTTTCTGTCAGAGGAGGCTGCTCACTGTGTTGTACTGTTCCGTTCATAAAGATACGAATTAGCAGAAACTAATCTCCTCATTTTTTCCCCATAGAAAACGTTATGTGACTCGCAGTAAAAGCAGTTGTTCAAATGATTAACAAGTATGTTGGAAAATATCTGGCTCCTTCGTTTTTAAAGAGTCGAATCTACAAGGTCGAACTTGAAATGTTTGGGGGGTTCTTTTTTTTAATTGGAGCTGGATTTGAATCCAAAACAGCTGCGGATGAAACTGAACAAGCTTTAGAGGAAAGTTGCCACACTGCTGCTGTAGTCCTCTGCCAATCAGTTCAGGTCTCCATACAAACATGAGGTCACTGTGGCCACTGGAATCACATGAATTAATCTTTGAGTCCAACTGACAACCGGTCGAACTTTGAGGAACTTCCCTTGAGGCCCACTTGACCTTTGACAACCTAAATCTGCTCAAACCACCTGAACGTTTTTAACAAATTTGAACGGATTGCATCAGAGCGTTTTTGAGATATTGTGTAACAGGAATGAGATGGACGTACGTTATTCTAATTAGTTGTAAAGAAATGTAGCTGCACATTAGGGCTTGCTTGTTGCTGATTGGTTGGTTGAGATGTATCATGTTCTGATCTTTACAGTTTTTGCTTGTCGTCCTCCGTGATAATCACTTCTCTGTATCTTCTAAACTCTAAAGTAAACTGAGGATTGATCAGTGTCACTCTGAGTAAACTCTGTCGCACTTTGAGCAAACGCCACTATCGATTTGTTCGAGTCTGATGGGAGTGTGTGTGAGAGTGTCTGCCGCTGTGACATCATGCCGCTGTGAGCTTCCTGTTTCCTTGGCGTCACCTCTTTTCTGTCCTTTTTCTTTTTCTGGCTTTAACGTCATCAGCGGCTCGGTCGGCGCTCCTGCGAAGAGTTACTGCTCTGCCGGGTGACCACTCACATTTACAATGCTAATATTTGCCTGCAGGAAGGACGGTCCGTGTGGCTGAGAGCACGGGTCATGAAGTCGTAAAACTGTAACTCAGCCGCACAGGCTGGATGTTTTTTGGATGATGTGATATGATAATTAGGTTTTTTTCGTGCAGAGCCAACAAGGATACTGAGGTCAGATGTTGTGGTTTTTTTCTGTGGATTCAGGGGGTTTAGAGGTATACTTGAAAAAAGTTAACAACTAAATAACACATGTTGAATATTTTATAGATCACTGCAGTATTTTTAGACTCTACTTATTTCAATTAGACTTCCAGGCCAAGAAAATATAAACACTCAGTGTTTCCTCGGGAGACTTGCAAGTGTGGAGAAGGTTTTGAAATTTTGAAATGGCATTTTAACCTTCATGTTTAAAAATAAGATGTACGAAAAATAAAATAACAGGCCAGTGGAAAAAGTTTGAGATGTAATTTTCAGGGGTTATTTGAGCACTTGGACTTAACCACCTATTACCCATCTGGAAACCACCCAGAACACCATAGCAACCACTTACTAACGCCATAGCAACCAAGTACTTACCACTTGTTACAAGACTACAAACTGCAGGGAAACAACTATTATTATTAATAACAGCTTGCATTATTATTATTACTGACAAACACACAAGAACTTAAGTGTAAAACATGTCAAAGTTTAGACTTTAACAGCAGTTGTCACACTTTATGCAGTAACAAACTCAAACAACAAAAACATATTGTATAAAGAATAAAATGTTAAACTTCAGAGAAAACAGAGAAACTGTTTTGTTTTACATATATTTGCTGTTGAGGCCGTCATACACTAACTTCATTGATCAGAAGTTGAAATCCATCACAATCTGTGTTGCTGACCATGAAGCTCCAGAGGGAAACTCTGTAATTAATCGATTTGTTTATTGATTTGACCTGAATTCTTTTGAAATACTGGGGGAGTCACAGGCAGTTATGATTTTGTGTGTTGATTTGTGGTTTGTGCGAGGTTCCCCACAGTGCCGTCACAGACAGACAGACGGATGTGACTCATGTCAGTGTTGTCCTGGTTGATGTTGTCAGGTTGATTGGAAGTAGGTGTGTCTTCAGTGTGTGTGTGTGTGTGTGTGTGTGTGTGTGTGTGTGTGTGTGTGTTGTGACAGATGGTGTTTATCCGGACCCACGTCACTCTCATAAAACACCCCTGTAAGGTCAGAATAACAGAACCATTTTGAAAGTTGAGTGTTATTTACCATCTCAATGTCGTTCACGTCTCTGACCTCTCTCTGTAATTCCCTATCTTTCCCATGATGCCTTTCAGCTCAGAATCTATTGTCAAACACTCCATAAACAAAACAACTGATCAATCAATGAAACTGAGGGAGTGAATGGCAGCTTATTTCAAACTAAAAATGAATCCGTAGTTTGCGTCAGTAGATTTCAAAATGGCGGCCGAACAACAGAGTTTTTTAAAATTTGTGTTTCCAGTGGAATCAAACCAGCAACCCGCTGCTGCTATTGATCTCTGATCACCCAGGAACAACTGGGTTAACATGTAAACCAGGACAAACACTCTGGACCCGAGTTTCTGGGTTACTGAGCACACATCAGTCACACACACTCACACACATATAACACACACTCAGGAATAACACACTGCATGAGCGACACGTGTTTGGGAGGCTCGAGGGGAATCTGAATATTGATTGGCCTGGAACAGTTATCCATCAGTGATGAGGGAGAGTGTGTGTGTGGGCGTTTTGATGAGGAGATAGCCAACATTGACAGACTAATGGAGGGGAGGGAAGTGTGTGTGTTACAGTTGTTGGTCGATAATCTTGTTTCCAACACACACCAACCCAAGCTCACACACTCTCCCTCACACACTCACAATGAGCAGCAGGTCAGAGCTGGTGTGTCTGAACAGAGATCTGATTGAATGA
This sequence comes from Paralichthys olivaceus, assembly GCF_024713975.1. Taxonomy (NCBI): domain Eukaryota; kingdom Metazoa; phylum Chordata; class Actinopteri; order Pleuronectiformes; family Paralichthyidae; genus Paralichthys; species Paralichthys olivaceus. Next base: position 26,209,585 of record NC_091101.1, read on the forward strand.
TCGAACCGTGGATGTTGTCAATCGAGCCGCCGGGGGGGGGTGTGTGTGTGTGTGTGTGTGTGTGTGTGTGTGTGTGTGTGTGTGTGAGAGAGTGTGTGTGTGTGTGTGTGTGTGAGAGTGTGTGTGTGATGCTGTCTCATATAAATGATCAGTCTGCAGCCTCCTGCTGTACAAACTCGTTTTTTTATTCAAGCACAGAACAGATATTTCTCTCAGAACAGCAATGCTTGACTGAAAAATCTACTTCAACTAATTCAGCTCTTATTCTTCTGTCTTCAGCTTTTCCTTCTACGAATTCAGCTCACACATGTACAGCATGATTCAGCAAAGCACTTGAGCAAGAAATCACTGGAGAAGTGATGCTCATATTATGACTGTAAAATGGTTTTATGCTGCAGCTCCTCTTTTCAGCCTCTGACTCAAACACTTGGTTCTAGCTCCTGTCTCCAGTCTGCTCTGATTGATTAGCAGCCCCACTCTGTTGTTAATGGTCAACTGCTTACAACACGTTTAGGAAATATTACCCTCTGCCGTCATTTTCCAGGAGCTCATTCAACCTCAAAATGGTTTGCTCTGACATGTTTAATGGGTTTAAAATGGTGTCATCAGGCGGCAAGGTTCATTTTCTCTTGTTTGGTGGAGATTAACAAGGCAGTGAGGCAATGAAATGTTATCTACAGACACCCACTGCTCTGTGTTTGTGTAAGAAGACGACAATAGTAGAGACTCTGAGTGTTTTATTGAACACATATTTAAACTCGTGTTATCTACTTCTTGAGATTTGCTTCCACAAGAACGACAAGAAAGGGCTTCTCAGTGGCCGTAGTTGCAACGTTTGTTTTGTATCAACAGTGTTCATCACTTAACACTTAAATATAAGTTTTGTTCAGGCTGAACGCAGCCCTGGCTTTTCTCCGGGGGATTCCAGATTAGTTTATAGACATTTATAATCCAAGTGACATTATAATAGGGTAGAAGTATCACCCCGGCTACCGATGAGGTGTTTGAGAAGCTACAGTGCTTTACCACTTTGAATTTTTACATTCACAAAAAACTATACAACACACAAGAGGAAAGAAAAACTGAAAATCCATTATGTGTTCAACACTTGTGCGCACCAACAGAGTGTCTGCTTTACAAGCTGTGCTTTTGATGCTTATAAGTGTTGAGCATGTTAAATCATTTCAACATCTTCCTGTCGTATTTCTTCTTTGTGTTATTGTATGAGGAGCCATTTTCTACAGGCCAACACATTATTCAGAAAACTGATGCAAATTTCAGATCAAAAAGTAAATTGTCACTGTTTCAGATTCTCAGTCTATTTGCAGGATCAAAACACAATAAAAAGACAATTGATGCTCTGCATGCAATCCAGCATAGAATAACGGCTGTGTGATAAAAGCAGGAAAAACAGCAACATGGAAAATAAAAGATAAGAAAAGTGAAACATTAGAATGAAGAGTGGTCGTTTCACAGAGACCAGAGACGCTGCAGCTCTAAAAGCGTCTCAAAGCGTCTGAGTCAGCGGCCTGCTGTGACTGAGTGAATGTCAATGATCCTGGAACCTTGGATTTCATCACAACAAAGACGTTCAGGAGTACAGTACCTGGGCTGCTCACAACAGTGTGGAACTTGACCCACTTTCTAATGTCTCAGCGCAACGAGGTGACGTCTGAGTTTTACTGTAATACAGCCAGTTAAAGTAAGATCTTCCTCTCCAGGGGTCGGAGGTCGACCCTGTGGCGCTCCTGGTGTTGCGCTGTTGCAGGTGGTCCTGGTTATCTCCTAGTTACCGTTGCCTGCGGCGACCAGGTGTTGGGTGATTGATGAGGGCCTTTTTATTTTTCTCCTGCTAATGCACAGGAAGTTGCCACCCACAACCTCTGACCTCACTAACCCCAACAGCATGCTGGGTAACAAGCTGAGTACCTGTCACTCACTAACACACACACACACACACACACCCAAGTAATGAGGCGGTGAAACCAGCAGCTTTTCCTCTGCTCTCTTTCATCTTCCTCTTATTCTCCATCCCGCTGTTTTTCCCTTCCCGCTCGCCCAGGAGGATTGTGGGAAGGGGATGGTTTTTTTGGCCGAGCTTTTTCGGGCTGACCCTGAGAGGTCAGCGGAGAGGAGGGTTTCCTGCTGCGTTCAGCTTCAGCAGCCTGTGGAGTTTGTTTCGCAGCAACAGCAGTGGTTGTAAGCCTGCCACGGTGCCTTTGGGCAAAGACTGCAGTGTGTGATGTATTCATGTGTCATATTTTTGTTTGTCCTGAACTCAGTCTTACAGGCTCTGACTTTCTTGAAGCCACGTCTCAAACACTACATGGGTGGACTAAAGACACTATGTGGCCCTGAGCACACACATGCAAATGGCCCCCCCACTGCTTCAACAGCGCAGCGAGACACCAAGACTTCATCCGACATCCGTCTGCATCATAGTTTATTAAAGTCTCAGTTTCAGTTTGTCTGTATTAAAACGCAACCCCGGAGTTTTCAAACTGAAACGAGGCCAGCAGAATTTACAAAAGTCTTTAGAGGCTGGAGAACTCGGTAAGGCAACAGCAAATGTCGTGGATGGGTTATGTTTGGTTGAAAAACTTTTAGCCGACGTAGTGTGTACGTATGTATGTATAAACAATAGAACCAATTACAAGGTACACAGGTACACAGCAGATTGTATTTAACATGAATATAACTCGTATTGACATCACCTGGCGGCCTGCAGGGACCGAGTTTAGGAAACGCTGTGACAGGTTTAGAATCACGAACGACTTGTCAATCACACTGTGGTCCAATAGTTGATGAGAAGGGGAGGAGGAGGTGGGTGGGACTTGGTGATTAGTCCGTTCCCCAAACGATCGCAAGTAATTAACCCCGGCAGGTAAACATGAAGGGGGTGTCTAAATAGTTGTGTGTGTGTGTGTGTGTGTGTGTGTGTGTGTGTGTGTGTGTGTGTGTGTGTGTGTGTGTGTGTGTGTGTGTGTGTGTGTGTGTGTGCGTGTGTTTATATTTGTGTGATTTCTACCAAAATGAATGTGAGGTCCCCCTGAAAGCTGCTTGTTAATTATCCACTTTAAACTGATGAAATTGAAACTCGAACCCCACAAATGAATGAATTAGCCTAATTGTTGCTGGTGGTGTGTGCGCACTGTTTCGTTCTCCACTATTCTGTGTGTGTCCGAATTTAGCCAAACTAAACACTCACAAACAATAAGAACTGGATGCTTTGCAAGTGTAATTAAAAATAAAATTCAACAGTTTTTAGTTAATGTAGTACGTGACAAACACTAAATGCTCCTTTAAATCTATATCATTGACGACAGACTTGTTTACGAAGCGTTGACGGGTTTTCAAGGTGATTAGAGAACAGACGCAGATGTCAACAGGCTGCTCTAACCTCCGACCTCCTGATTAATTTAATATTGAGCTTCATGTAAAGTTCTGTGATCTGAGGGGCGACGCTAACCTCCGAACACACGGCCTCCCCTTCACATCCCACTGACACTCGCTCTAATGAGGCCTGAGGAAGGTGACAGGGTTAAAGGTTGCGCTCCAAGTTGGCGGTGACGGATTCCCGTCTGTGGTGGAGGTCAGAGTTCAGTGAGCGGCCGACAGACGGGGTCAGAGGTGAAGTGGGGAGACGACGGTGGTGTTATGTCAACGTGAGGTTTGTTAAGGAGTTGTGAAGCTTTTTAAAGTCTCTGGTTTGTGCTAGTTTATTGTGGTTGTTTAGTGTAAGACTGCGTCACGTTGTAAACCTGCTACGTTTCAGGTAAATCAATCTACATAAATCCTCCTTCACAGAATCCAAATCTTCTATTTTTCATGTCTTGCTCCAGTGTATTATATGTGAGTATTTGTAGAGGTGAACTAATGTTATTACTGAGCTCTGTGTCAATGAGCGCTCTGCACTCGCTGCTCCGCCTGTTGAACGCTGCTCTGCTCTCTGATTTGGGAACGAACGCCTGCTGCATGTGTGATTAAGCCATTTGTTGACCCATCTGCACAGTTTGTGTTCACAGATTTGCTCTGAGCTTCATTCACAGTTATTCTAGACATGACTTGGCCACTGAGCCTGAAGTGTCAGCTGCTACTTCAGCATGAAATAGAGCTGAAATGTTGCATATTATAGGTGTAGAAAAGCTGCATTTATTTACACACGGTCTATAGATCTGAACATTATGCAAACATAAGGACGTTTTTTTAATACTCAGATGTTTGTAGCATTCTTAGTGTGAAAAGTGATTTGAATTGATCTGGAAAACAGCAAAGTGTATTATTTTCAGATTTTGGATTTGATAAAGGCTTGGAGTGATCCTGTGGAATGTCTTGAGATGTTTACATTCGTGATCTTCAGAAAATGTCAACAAATTTGGGTACGGACATATTCTGGAGTTTATCTTCCTCATGTAAAGAAGCAGCAGGAGATTGTCCGGAGTATTCAGCCGACGGCTGCGTTCTCACATACAGTCTGTGAAACACCACTGGTAGAGCTCCCTGCGTCTGGTACCTGTGGATATGTGGGATTTAAAGGGGCATTATGATCTGAGCTTTCACTCAGAGGCCGTCTGTCGGTGTCTCTAATGACTCAGCACATGAGCTTGTCTCTCTTTCTCTGTGTCCTGCCGTGTAGCTTGCACGCCCCCCCGGTCCTCCCCTAACGTTGAGCCGGGCACCTTTCTACACAACTGATCGGATCTGGCGAGCCGCTTGAATTCGGTGCTGCGAGCATCAGACAGCAGCATCCGTGCCAGAGGGGGGAGCTTGTGAATTTGAGCAACAGCAGAGGAACAAGCACATTCACTCTGCGAACGTCAAAGCTAAACACGATGCTTCCTTTTCCGGCCGTTTTTCTTTTGAATTTACGACTAATTAGATTTAGTTTGCAGCGTCCTGACAGGCTGCGGAGTCTGATCTGAATATCTAACATGTCGGCTGAGCAGAATGTGCGAGTCTGAGGAGGAGGGAAAGTGACAGAACAACAATCTGAGCAGCAACAACGGCCGTACAGTGTGACAGGAACACAGTTTGTGCAACAAGATAATCAAATCGACACTCTCACTGTGATTTGAGAAGCAAAGATGCAGAGGAATCAAAACTGCACAGTTTCTAAATACACAGCGGAGGACTCAACGAGGGTAAATAATGTTTATGAATGACCAGATTGTTTTATTTAATGAAGGACAGTAAAGAGAATGAAACAAAGCTAATCACAGAGTCTCAACCCAGCGGCAGACTGCACATCAGGAGCACCGGGACATTTCCTGCTGGCCTGATGGTCTTTTTGGCCTTGAACTGATAACTTGACCGGCAATAATGTGGCGAGCAGGAATGAGTTGATGCAGCCGACGTAACAAATGATGTCTCTCCACGACGCACATGTCAGCCAAAGATATTGCAGCTCCGCTATCTGAAATCGTTGTAGCAGCCGTGCACCGGCTTCTGATGGTATGAAAACAAGTCGCCAGTGAAATGGAAGGTCATGGTCAGAAGTAAAGGAGGAGCAGAGAAGGGCGAGAATCCAGAAGAGAAAAGCTCCTTCATCAGATGCAGCTGCAAATAAACAACATGTTAAGTGACCAGATCAGTCAAGTGACGCTCACACTGTGGAGCTGTACAGGCCTGAGGTCAGGCCAGCCTCCGCTCATTTCACGGTGCGTTTCACTAAGCATTATTTCATTCAGTGTGTTAGAGTGATTTCAAAATAAAAAATGACCTCCCTGTAGATGGGACGTCACATTTGTTCAGTCTGTGAGTCCATTAATTAATTAATGACGTAACTAATTAAATAAAATACACAAAATGAATTGAAGTGAATGGCGTATGATAAATAATGAATAAAATTAATGATAAAAAATTGCCACTGCTTCTGAAACTGTTTCAGAGAAAATTGAGACTTCAAAAATTAATGATTTTTCATTACAGCTGTGTGAATAAAGTTTATGATGAAGAAAAACTTAAATTCAAGCGACAAAATAACAGAATGTCATTGAGAAACGACCTGTTTCCACTAATTTAACTTCACAATGACAGTTCACCGTTCTGCTGTGGAAAGATCAGTGTTTTTATTGACACCATATCAATTCAATTGCATTTATTTGTATAGCACCAGATCATAATATACATTATCTCAAGGCACTTTGCATAAAGGTTCCACACCTGCCCTTATCTGCTCGTCTTCCCAACTGGACGTCTTCGTCCTCTCATGTACGGCTCCTCTTCTTCTTCCTGAGATATTTAGATTCTTACAGTTTCACATCAGTCATGTGTTCGAACAGTCGGCAACACGCCCTCTGGCAACCAAGTAGGGAAAGTTCCAGAAAATGTAAATACAGTCCCTTTCAGGAAATTGTCCTGGCTACAGGTCTGACAGCAGCGTGTTTGAATAGTCATTGTTTTACTTCACTGCACATGCTAATAATATCAGCTCTCAGGACACAGAACACACACACACGCACAGACACACACAAACAGGCAGCCACATCCAAATGAAGTCCAGACCACACGCTGGTTTTGCTCCTGACCTCCACTGTCTGACACCACTTCCTCCTCCTCCTCCTCCCTGAACTACCACCGTCAACCCCATTATTACCCCCCTATACCCCCCCCACTGCAACCATACCCTTCTTTCTTCAGACATTTAACAACCCCCCCCCCGCCCCCTGCTATTCTAACTACATCCCCCTTTCGTCCAAATGGTTTCCTTTTGTGGTTGAGCCCATTTGTTGCTCAACAGGCTGCTCAGGAGGAGAGCTAACAGCAGCCACTCCTCTTCCTCCACTTCATCTTCCTCACATCCAACATTACAACTGTAGCAGTGACCACAAAATGAGAAATATATATATTTTATCATGAAAAATGTGAATGTGATTAGTGATGGAAGTATAGGTGGCTGTGTGAAAAGAAAGTTTGAGTTTTGGTGTGAACACACTGTTGAAGCTGAAGTTGTGTTCAAAGTGCTGTGAGGAGTTGAAGTGTTTCTCTTATATAACTTATAGAAATAATAACACTCAATAATCACATTAAATACGGTTTCATTCAGGGGAATGTCAGTGCGACTGCATGATTATCTACAGAATGAATCTTTTGTTTGATTTAAAACTACATTGACGGTGGGCTTCAGGTTGGGGGTTGTTCTCTCTTTGTAGTGAGGCTCCACTTTTATTAAAAACAGAGGACAAAGAGTAGAATAGAAGCAGGTGGAGGAGGAGTGGATGGCCACTTAACTTCCTCCTCCTCCTCTTCCTCGCCAGGACACACAAAAAGAACCAACATGGTCACATGGCCGACCAGACAGGCTGTAGGTAACTGTTGTAACGGAAGAGAAGACAAATACTGAAGAATGAGCTTTTCATTTATTTAATTAGCCAGATAAAGAAGCAACAGAGCTGCCTGTGGACTCACCGTGAACCACATGAACCTGCAGCCTCTGTGTTAATCTGTTCCCACAGATCACGATGAGTCTGTATCTTTGTCGAGCAGCTCAATCGGCCTTTTGCAGCACTGCTGTTGTGCAGACTGTACAGAGAGACGTTAATAATTCCATGAAGGCTGATGTCTCCTAATATATTTTCGTCCCATTAGCAGTACCAGCATTGCTAACGATAGCAGGAAGCTGAGAGTTAATAACGGCTGCAGCTTTAGCATCACTACGCTAACAATGATGCTACAGCATTGATGTTTACAAGCTGTAGATGCTGCCTCATGTTCCTGAACATACCTCACACACACACTCCGCTTGTCCTATTCTGTCCTCCTGCATCTATATTTAGCCGTTGTTCGATCCTTGCCGCGTGTCGAGCAGTCAATAAAATCAGCCGCTCATCAGCCGGACATCGTGTCTGAACCTGATCCCCCCCCCCCAACCCCATCCCTCATCCTCCAGCAGGAAGCAGCGGCGTCTGTCCGAACGCTTCCTCCACCTCCTCTTGTCTATCTGTGGAAATGAAAAACGAACTCCCGCTGCTCCTGGTGCAGAGATTCAGACCGCTCAGGTGTCAGGTGGAGTTTAATATCAGCAGAGTCACCTTCACATCCACGATCAGATTCCACAACCAGCCGTCGGTGGCGGGGAGGTCGAAGGTCACGGCAAACATCTGAGTGTGAGTGTCGTAGGATGAAGGATGAGATTTGTTTTCTTCCTGCTTTTAAATTCAAATCTCTGTGAACTGAGTGGATGAGTAGTCAGACGTCGGCTGATCTCACCAACCTGCCTGTGAGTCTCCGATGTCCCTCTGTCAGAAGAGATCAGAACAGAGTTGGTTGATCCACATGGAAGAACTGGGTAGATTTGTCCCTAAGACTATAAGACGTGCAGCTCTCCTTCCTGCTTTTTCTCCTCGAGCCTCACAAAGCCCGGCTAAATCTCACCAACTCCAAGACTCCAAAACATCTGCTGAGAGTCGCCTGAGCCCATCGGAGAAGTTCAGAGTTTTAGATGATGACGTGACCCTGTCGCCTCTCTGAACAAAAACCAAACTTGTCGGGCAAGAAGAAAGTGTGTCAGTGAAAACAAACAGTAACACAATTGTTTGATCAGAAACAAAGTAAAATGACAGAAACCATTATTGAGAAGAAATGAGTTGGTCCATGTCCCATCTGCGAACATGGAGTAGGTGGGGTTTATGACATGTAATGAGATTAGATTATGAGTTTGCTTTCGTTGGAATTTGTTTTCCGTAGTTTTTGCGTAATCCTGCTGACAAACACCATGATGCGGGTGAAAACATGTAATGATGCAGTTTTCACTGCGGATGGCTAATTCAGGATTGGATTATTTTGGCAGAAAACAATTTAAATACTTTGCCAGTGGTCGTTTGACTGATTCATTCAATATCATCATTTTTGAGACTCACCAGATGTGTTAATTAAAAACATCATGTTGATGTGACGTTAGGTCTGCTTCAGAATGTTTTTACTGCTGAACATTAGTTGTATAAAATGTCATCTGTAGGACACGGGGGTCTGCAGTGTGACAGTCAAACATTTCACAATGTTGACAACAAAGAGAAAATATTTGAATGCATATTAAATATTATTAAATCCAGTTTAAACCTTCACAATGTCACCGAGCAACGAGCTGAATCAAAACAGTGGTTCTTACTTTGAGGTTTGATATTTCCATCAGGGACAAAACTCAAGGTGGGATTGGACCCTAATTATTAATTCTATTCTAGTGTGTTCTATTGTGATGGGAGGATGGATCCTGTGTGTGTGTGTGTGTGTGTGGCCGACATGGAGCCACTTTGTCTTCCTTCTCTCCTTCTGTGTTTTCCTTCTACAGCCGAGCAGCTATACACAGACAAACTGTGTGTGTGTGTGTGTGTGTGTTGTACCCATATATACTCAAACCTTTCAACCGTCAGTATGTTGTGGAGCAGCAGGACAGAACCAGCTCTGCCACTTTCACTTGTGTGTTTGTCTCTCTCTGTGTGTACAGTACGAGTACTGTGTGTGGTGTTTGTTTGTGTGCTTGTGTGTAGTATCACCTCACATACACTTGAGTAATTAATTTTCAACATGGCTGGGTTTTCACCGTGTGTGTGTGTGTGTGCTTGTGTGTTTGCAGTAGGGGAGGTTGCCGTTGTCAATACTAATTTGGTACGGGAGAAAACAAATGTATTTAATCCCTGGTTGTCTTGTCCTGCTTTCCTCTTCCTCCTTTCCTTCCTTCCCCCGCTCCCTCTCTCTCCTTCCCTCTTTTACCTCGCTCACCCCTCCCCACCCCTCCGGGCTGATAGCCATTAGTGCTGCAAAGGGAATTTTAATGCAACGCCGGCTTCAGTGGGAAGCAATGAATATTTAAAACACACTCTGACTATAGCAATAAAAGGAGAAGGACATATCCTTCATTTGGAGAGCACACACAGACACTCACGTGCAGACACACACACACACACTCAAACAGGAGTGTGTTTATCTGACACACTGACTCTCTGGTCTGGTTTCACCAAACCAGTTCAGCTAGTCTGCCGCCATTTGTTTTGTCCCAGTGCTGCGTTCATGTTCTGTCAAGAGTGTAAGAGATGAGTGAGGTTCCCATGGTTACGACTTGAAAGCTTTCCCATCAGGCATCACACAACTCAAGATTTAACCCCCCGCTGCTCCTCACACACCGTCCTACCTCACATTTGTCCAACTCAAACATTTGTCCAACTCAGCTGCCTGAGTTTTGTGGATGGCTGCCGTCTTCCACTATTAAGATATAACACATATAATACAATGTAAATAAAGTTGAGATGATTTATTTATTTACTGAATGCAGATCATATTTAAATCATATCAGGATACAAAACACATGTGAATGACACGTTTAAGAAAAACATGACTCACAGCAGCAGTAACACACAACACGGGTGTGTGTAATAAAACAGTGCAGAAGTGCATGAGTGCATTCAGACAGTAAGATGACAGTGATGCATTGCCACAGTTAAACCGTGTGACAGTGTAATGCAGCCATCAGACAGACTGAGCTCCACTCGGACACTGGACGACAACATTAAACTGCTGCTCCGAGGTTAGAACACATCAATCATTTCAACTTCATGGAGAGGAGAGAACTTTTTTACTGCTCACACTTCAGGAACACTTCCTCTTTTCCTTTGTTTACATCACACAATTCAGACATGTTGTATTTCCACATGGTTTTTCTTGAATAAGTAAAGAACAAGAACACGAACCAGCTCCATTCGGAAACAATGTGAAAAATGTGTTGAATCCTTTGGCAGAACTACCCAGTATCTGGTGTGGTGTTCTTAATAAAGCGCTTAGCGAGTTCACAAAAAACACTCAAGGGAGCACAACAGATGAGTTGAACGATCTTCTGTTGTTATAGAAACAAGGTGCGCTGTCAGTTTTTTTGTAGTTTTTATCTCCTCTGAAAAAATCGCCTCAGGCTGGCACTTTTTTCCACAAACAGAGCTTTGCCTGCTTCCGCATTCAAGACATTTGAATACGACTTCTAAAAAAAATCTTTTGAATTTAGATTGAAAAAAGATTTTTTTAAGCACCTGTGGAGGAATGAAAGGAAGAGAGACACTGAAAAACAGCAGGAAAAGAGAGAGAGAGATGTGCTGTGGGCTTGAACCGATGGCGTTTTCATTGTGCAGTGAAGAATTCAGATTATTCTCAGCATTTTAAACTGATTTTAGAATAATGTTAACAAAACTCTGATTTCTTCGTATTTTCAAAAGGAATAAAATCTGAGGGGGGGAATTGTTTTATAAGATAAACTTTGCGGATGGATTTGAGATCCGGGCACTTGGATGTCATCTGGAGCACATGTGTTCACATTCTTTTATCAGAACATCCTTGACTGATCCACATGGTTAATTTGGGTGTCAGAGCAGCTCAATTACAGATTAATTACTAGTACAAAATTGAATAAAATACTGTAGAACCATACAAAACCTTTTAGACAGAATACTAGGACACAAAAATCACAGAAGTGAAGGAGTCCTGGACTACATGTTAAGGACCACCTACCACATAAATTGATTTATTTGTGGTCACAAAAATCCCACAGCCACATAAACACACAATTTAACAATCTTACTAAATGTCCAGCATTGACAATGCACACGATACTATTTACGACACATTAAATCTGTGTTTTCTTTTCTTCTGATGATGCAACATGAGGCCGTGGTCGTTGTTATCCGCAGCAGCAGCAGCAGCCTCAGCTCTGGGACTTCATCTCGAGCGAGGGGCTTTCAGGTTTAAAAATAGCAGATTGCCAGAAATGTCACATTTCTACAAATGATCGTTGTTTGCAAATTGCACATAAATCTGCGAGTCCTCTGGGGCGGCTCCATGCGTCACAATTATGACATTTGTTTTGATCAGTGAAAAACATCAGAACGAATGATGGAGTGAATGGAGTAAATGGTCTCATGTTGTAAATCGCAGCCTGCACGGTGCAGATTTGGTGAAACGTGGCCCTGGTCAGACGGACTGAGTTTCTGCTTCTCGTCAGGGTGATTTATTGTGGAGTTCATGAGTCTGAGGGAGGGTAGCATCGTTCCAGACCTCAGAACAGTTTTCTTCTTCTGATTCAAATGTTAAATCGGGCTGATGATCAGTGTAAAAGGAGGGAACTTGTGTGTTTTGATTTGACTCCTGCATCCTTGATGAAAAAACCCTCTTCCACACAGTACGATGCAGGGTTGGATAAAGTCTATGAGTGTGTCCTAAAAGTGATGCAACACCTTCCTCTGTTACTTCTCTTCACTGCCGACAGCAACGCACATTCAGTTCAGAGGAAACATGATGTCTTGTGCTAACGGACAGAGATCTGTAGCCCGATGGCTCTTCCCATGAAGAGACACAGGAGAGGAATGCTGTCAGACTGGATGTGTGTGTGTCTGAGTTTCACAACTGAAACCTCATAGTTTCACTGTGACTCACCGCAGGTCGAGGAGTTGAAGTACGTGAGCTGGTGATGGACACGTACAGAAATAGGGGAGGGTTGTTTGCTGAATTTGAAAGAAGCCAGTGAAACCAGAGATAATCATTAAATCACTGAGATATGCAAAAGATGATTTACAGGTTCGACTGATCTGGACTCCGGAGATTACCCGATGTGTGTGTGTGTGTGTGTGTGTGTGTGTGTGTGTGTGTGTGTGTGTGTGTGTGTGTGTGTGTGTGTGTGTGTGTGTGTGTGTGTAAGCCGAGCCCCTCCAGGTATATTGGATGATAGATCAGTTTTCGTACACCGTGCGTTCAGCTGCTCAGCTTCCTCTGCAAGAGGGAAGCCGAGCTTGAAAACGACTGTGGCTGTAAACGGATCCTGGGTCAGATTTCATGCTGCATTGTGCTTTGTGATGGGAAATGCTTGTTGCTAATTGGCTGACAGGGTTTGTTGAAAGTTCTGGTCCTGGGAACAAATGGTTTATGATTTGACAACATCATCCTGTCAATGTGGAGCCAACTCGCCTCTACATTAGAAGATTATAATTGGTGGTTAGGACACATATCTTGAGTAACAGGTCTCTGGTTTGAATCCCGGTTGACAGGACTATTAACTGCATGTTACTCTCACACCACGTCCTGTCTCTCCTTCCCTGCTTTTAAATAAATGCATAAAAAGTCTTCCATGTAATACTTGAAATCTAGCCCCACCCTTTTCTGCACGCTTCTGGATCAAATCAAACTCATTACAGAAACAGAGAATGTGATGAGGCCTGATAGAGGAGCGTCTCATCACCTCTGGACAACAGAAAATACATTCAGAGACTTCAAGAGTGTGACACTAAACATAAATGTGCTAACATGCAGTCATGTCAACACTGGGATGAAAGCACCGCAACATCCCATAATCCCCGAGTGGAAGTTAACACATTGTCTTGTGTGACTGATTAATCGATTGTTTCAGCTCCAGCATCTTATTTTCTGTTCAAACATGCTGATGGATGTGCACACATGTATCCTCCATACATCCTGGTCCTCGCTGCCATGTGAGGAAGTTAGTGGAGGCGTAAATGAGAGTACCCCCCCTCCTTTCTGTCTCTTCACCGTTAACCGAGTGATTGAAGCCGCTTCATTAAAAGCTGGTGGAAGGCACGCTCGTTGGGCTGACTCCCTCGGCATGCTGGGAGAATCTGCTGACGGCTGCACACTGACTGAGGAGGGAGAGGAGTCAAGAAGATGGAGAGAGTGCGGAGGAGTGAGCGTCCTACATTCACAAAAAACGGAGTTAAGGGGGAAACACAAAGAAATGTATTCTGGTCTTTTCTGCTCCTCTCATTCATCACTCGACTCTATCTGCCCCGTTCTTCTTTCATTTCCTACCTTTACCCTTCCTCTTTCCTTTGCTTGTCCCTTTTTTACTTCCTTCCTCCCTCCTTTCCTTCCATTCTTGCCTCCAAACCGCCTTTTCCCTTCCTCCCTCAATTTCCTTTTATAAATTTCAAAGTGTGGGGCAGAATGACCCCATTTTAAGGACGGTAAGAAGGACAGACACTTGGACGGACAAATAGCCGGACAGCCAGATGAAATTTGAGTTTAAGGAAACTAGATCTAAACAGCTGCGTTAGAAAAAAATACCCCAAAACGCCATTTTAGCAGTTTCACATCTGACAGCTGAAACGTTAGCCTGACAGGGCGACAAACTGCAAGTCAGCGAATCAGGAGGAAGCAAGTCCTCACTGTTTGTGTGTGTGTGTGTGTGTGTGTGTGTGTGTGTGTGTATATATATGTCTGTGTGTGTGTATATATGTCTGTGTGCGCTTTGTCAAATGCAGTCACACAACTTAAAAATAAGAAAATGTCTCTCTGTGGCTGTCATGACTCAACAATGCTGTGACCACTGCTGTGTGTGTGTGTGTGTGTGTGTGTGTGTGTGTGTGTGTGTGTGTGTGTGTGTGTGTGTGTGTGTGTGTGTGTAATTGAATTTTACCTCTCAAAAAAGCTGTGACATTATTGTATTATAGGAAGGATACGGTGCTCGGCCTCAAAGAAGGAGAGAGCAAATTGAATTGCACGAATCCGACTGCAGCTAAACACAGTGACATCTTCATCACAGCCGACCAATCACAGCTCTCTTCTCGTGGTCGGGATGTTCCGTGTCATTATTGATGATGCTGTTCGATTTGGACAAAGTTTTCTGCCAGTATGTTGTCACAGAGGAGCGTTTGGAAGATTGCTGGAAGCTCCGATGTGGGTGGAGTTTGGCGAGGTGACCTTCACCTTCAATCTGGTGCAGCTGGACAGCCAATGACAGCCAACAAACTCATTACAGACAGGGCGGACAGAGCGTCACGGCTGATATCAGAAAACTCATCTTGGTTATTTATGACCCTCCGACCACTTTGGTCCTGACTGAAATATGTCCATCACACTGTCAGGTGGACGCCAAAGTTACACTAAAAGGAAACTGGAATGACTCATCACAAATTTGGACGTAGTTAACAGCAGGAGGCAGAAATGCTTTTCCTATATTTAGTCCATGGACAATTAAGAGAAGAATTTGAAAATAAAACTAAAAATCATATATTTCTTGACAAGTTACTAAATCTCCCAACACGTACTTGTGAAAACTACATGTTTGGGCTTCAAGTAAATTTTAAATGTCACGGAAAACGGCAGGTTCCACTGTTTGAGACTCATCACATACTTCCTGTAGAATGGGCGGCCCAGCGATGTGGCCCAGGATGTTTTTGAATTTCTTGACCTCATGCTGCAAGGATCTGCTCCAAGTGTCTTAATGATCGGATCTCAATGCATCTTGGGTGTTTTTACACTGATGCTTGTGATTGGATCACCAGGAATGAACAGGTCCTGTCTGATCCCAGATCTGTTCAAGACAGTGTGACACTGTGACAATGAGAGAACTGCAATTTGACTCGTAGAGTTGTTGGCTAACACTCAACTGTCAATGTTCTTCTGGTGTTTTTATGAGTTGGCTTCAGGTACGATACCGCCTCCTAATGGACTGGAGTAGGTCTGACCATGATTTACTCATATCTGTCTTCAGATTTCTAATCTGACTGACACTGTGGATATAAGACATGTGAAACCACGAGTGGAGACAACGTCTTACCGTTATTTTGAGCTCAAACATCTCCAGTTTGTTTTCTACTTGTTCACTCGACCTTCTCTGATTGAACCTGTGTGTTGTTACTGACTTGTCTTTTCATCTCCACCTCCTTCGTGTCCCTAATGACAGACTCCCACTGACTCACACCTGCTTTTGGCAAGTTTTAGAGAATGTTCTTCACATTTCTGCAGCATGTCAGTGGAAACAGAACAACTACTGACAGCCTCACTGTTAATCTATTTCCATCAAGTGCAGCTGCTGGCAGTGTTCGTCTCTCTCCGTCCGTCTCTCCCCATCTTTGGTGTTTAAAGTTTGTGGTAAGAGGAGCTGAGGAGGAAGTATCTCCTCCTGCACGTCCCTGTAAGACGAGATGTAACCCTCCCACCTCATCTAACCTTCCTCCCCCTCTCCGCTCCTCTCCGTTAGCAACTGACCGGTCGCAGTTCGTTAACAAACCCTTACCTAACATTGTTAAATTCGAGCAGAGACATGGAAAGACAAGGAAGGCGATCGCTCACTTGTCCTCGATCACCCTCAGTGAGAAAGACGTAGCGATGGAAAGACGGGGAGAAGGAGAGAGAGAGGGGAGGTTTCGGTTAACAGGGATTGGTTTCCAGCCGAGGGGATGGAGATGGGGCTGAAAACACACCCACACACATATACACTCATCACACACTGTGCTGCTCCCACCTTGTGTCAATATTAGTCTGTTTGCACATGTCGACCTTTGACTCAGACAATTTTACCTGCTGGGAAATAAACATATGGTCTGATAGGGAAGGAGAAGAGGAGAAGGAGAGGAAGAAGAATGAAAAGAGAGGCGTGGATGGATTACCAAAGGGGTTTACCAGGCACAGGCCCAGGGGCCCCCTGACCTCTCGAGCCAGAGTTACACAGCTCGGTTAAAAGAAACAGAAGTAACACAAAAACATAAAACAATCCAAAAAGAGCGGCAAAGGAACCACACTGACACAAATGACAACAAAGAAACACAAAACTAGTACAAATCAACATAAAGTTACTACAAAATAACTACACAAAGATGTAAACTGGCTACAAAGAGACAAAACAACAAAAATATGCAAACTGACAACAAGTAGATGGAAACCAACTACACACAAAACGTCTGTAAAGAGATTGGTCTTGTATAAAATTGGTTGGGGGCCTTTTACGTGTGTCGACCCAGGGGCCCATTTTCTCATATGGGAGGAGGAGGAGGAGGAGGAGGAGAAGAGGGTGTAGAGATGATTTATGAGATAAGAGGAGGTGAAGTGGAGGCGAGTGCAGAGAAAACAGAGCGATATTAAAACAGCTGCACTTCATTTACACATCTGGACTGTGTTCTGTGTGTGTGTGTGTGTGTGTGTGTGTGTGTGTGTGTGTGTGTGTGTGTGTGTATTTGTATGTGCAGTGTGTGTATGTGTTTTGAAGATATAATTCCCAGTGTGTATGACAGAGATGTTTGAATGTTAAAGCGACAGGGATGAAGGTGTCATTCACAGCTCAGTAACAGAGAGAGCGACGTCAGTGTGTGTGTGTGTGTGTGTGTGTGTGTGTGTGTGTGTGTGTGTGTGTGTGTGTCCTGTTTGAAATTCTGCTCGTCTGTTATCTGACTCCATCCAAGAAATCCAGAGCAAGAGGGAGAAGGGTAGAGACACAGAGACGGAGGCAGACACAGTTTACGTCTTTCAGTGTGTTAACGTTTATTCTCACGATTCATTTGGATGAAATAATGCGGAGCGTCTGCACAGTGTGGCTGAAACACCTTCCACATATTTCTACAAGCAGCTTTAGGACCATGTGGTCACCTGGAGGTTTCGAAATATTTACTTTTCTGTTTAGGAATGAAGGTAGTTGAATTCTGTCAGTGGTTCAATACCTGAAACCCCACACTCCCCCTGACGGCTCTGCCTGCAATACTTGTGTGATCAAAAATGTGTGTTTATAGAAGCGCAGTACGAACATGTGTGTGAATGGGTGAATGTGAGTTGTAGTGTAAAAGCATTGAGATGTTAGTAAGACGAATAAAGCTTGAAATAAAGAGTGGGTTCAGTCGTTTCTGAGTTACAAACATGAAAACTTGATCTTGAAAAAGGGGGGGGTGAAAATAACTGTTACTACTTCCAGAAGTCGGCCTCCAGTCTAAACCTCTGATATCAGAGCAATAATCCTGTTTGACGGCAAGACTGGAACCACATTATTTGGCCTTTTCACTTTTAAAATCAAGACCAAAGTGATTTACTGATTATTAAAATAGCTGAAAAATGTTCAACCAATCTTTGTCGCACCAGGGTTTTCTGCCTTCTGAAACCAAACACTGGACGTATCGCTACTTTAATAAAAACCCGTAAATGGTGTTAGCACAGAGTTCTGAGTTATATTTACATGTCAGGAAGTTATAACTTGGTAATTCTAACACATCTCTCTTTGTTGTGTCTGTGTAAACATGTCTGCATGCTTTAGTTCATTTCAAATTAATGACATTGTGCAGAATTCACACTGAAGAAAAGCTGAACCCATTTTACAAACATTGAGTTGTTATAGTTAGTTTTCAGCCTTGGACTGCAGACACCTTCACTTGCCTCCTTATTTTCAGGGTTTTTCAGCCTCAGTCTGGTCACGAGCAGTGAAACACATGATAAGTTGAGGTGATGTGACTGATGAGCTCCGTTAAGAACATTCCACATCCTTGGTTGTCCGTGTCCTCAGTGTTTAGGGTCAGTGTTCTGCTGTGTTTTTCTGTAAACGCTGCAGAGTAAACAGTCGTATTTGGACGTAAACGCTCTTAAATTAAAGCTCAGAGTCGGCTCTTTAGTCTGAGTCATTGTTTAATGTCACACGAAGGACAAATCCTCTCATTGGAACGTGGTGCTTTTGTCATTTTTCACTATTTTCTGCTTGAAAAATGACTGAAATTATTGATCGATTTATCAGAATAGTTTCTGATTACTTTTCCGACTCAAGGGTTCCATCCCTGTTTTTTTTGTTCCCCCACAACAAAGCAACGTCTGTGCCACTTAATCACTGGTTTAATATCTCGCAGTTGTGAGCAGTACTAGTAATTAAGAACGGTTTTCCTTCACCAATAGTTTAATGAGGCCTGAAAGGTTAAAACTAAATCTATTTTTCATTCTACTGATAATATCATGACCCTCATCCCTTTGTCTCGTTGCTACTCTAAAGACTGGGTGAACCAGATGTCAGAACGCCACTTGATTCTGTATGTTGACGTGTCAGATAAAAACTGATGGAGGGTGGAGGAGGAGCTAATTGTGCTGAATGTGCGTCATGCCCCCTGCAGCAGTTCAACAACCAGCAGCTCAATGTGGAACGTCTTAACGCCATCACCTTCGCCTACGTCTGCGAATTTGACCAATAAGTGAGACAGCGTAGGTTCCTACTGTCAAGAGTTTATAGTCACAGGGAGGAAGTCATAAAGGAAGCCTTCTGATTGGACGCAGTAAAACAGCCCTGAGTGCAGAATGAGTCAAGTGTTTTACAGGAGGAGAAAAAAACGTAAAAATGCGATGATGCTGATTTTATACCAATAGATAAATGAACAGTTAACACGGGGACACAGCGTTCAACACGGGTCGTGTATTGTTCATTTCAGATGCATCACTTCCCAGGCTGGACGCCACGGTTTTTATCTCTGCTCACTCGTCTTGTGACATCACATCCCAGTTGCTTCCAAGTCTTTAAAATAGCTGCCGTGTTAAGGTCAAACCTTTCACAGTAAATCTTGATGTCATTGACACACACACACACACACACACTATTTCAGACCAGTCTATCACCGGTGTATTACCAGTTTAACAGGTTCAGTGAATCCTTGAACAAATGTTATAATTGCCACCATGTCAGGGAGGTAAATAAATAACATTAAAGACCAGACCGTCAGGGAGAATATTACCCTGATCAAAGTCATAAAACCTGCGTCAGATGGGACTTTTAATGTCTTTTACCAGGTGGGTGGGGCTTATCACTCCAGGGAGACGTTCCTTTATTTATCACTCTCTTCATCACTCCATCCGTCTCTCCGTCTGTCTGTCTGTCCGTCTCTCCCTGCAGCTGCCAGCTGGCAGCGGCTCTGCAGGCTCATCAATAAGGCCGACAGATTGGAGATTGATGACGGCGACTAACGGAGAGGGAACTGTCTGTCTGACAGATTATCTTCCTATAGAGAGACGCACAGACAGACAGAGACACAGCGAGCTCTTTAATTGTGCTGCTTGGACGTGGGACACACATTTGTTGACACTAGGCTCGCAGTGAGAAGTTGGTGCTACGCTAGGCTAACCAGACCTGTCGCTGTAAATCGTCCTGCACTATCATTTTAATATAACCTTTATTTAAACAGGGAGGGGCACTTCTGTTTTCTGTATTTAAACCGTGCACATCTACAAGTGAGGCCCAGGACATAAGGGACAACATCCATTCAGAGAGCACACACAGTCGCACTCCTCTTTGTCAGTCTAAAGGATTTTAATCGATTAAAAGGAATTAACTTGTCGAGTTTTACAAAGCTTCTTCAGATTGTTCATCTTGTGTGGAGCAAAGTGTTTAAAATGCAGTTTCCTAATCTCTGTATTAACTCGATGATTTTTTTTAAGTCTTAGGATCTAGTGCAGTGTGAATTAGATCCATAGTTTAAAAAAACCAAGAAGTGCTTTGTAAATAAATGACCTGTTCTCTACGACTGCCACCCAATGTAAATGAAGTGCATGTTAACTCTGAACTGTTCGCATGGCTGTTACCTGCTCTCGTCTCATCTAGAGAAGTAAAGAGAATCTCAGACTTAATGTTGAACATTAAAGCAGCAAACATTTAAAGCAAATTGATAAAAAAAAACATATTAAAAAAAAGCTGGCACTGGAAGTTTCCTCTGAGCCAAACGTCCCATCACACTGAAGATTCATCAACGCAGGAAGATCCATCGAACGCCGTTAGTGAGCGACCTGAGCTGACTGCTGAGTGTGTGTGTGTGTGTGTGTGTGTGTGTGTGTGCAGGATGGCTAACAAAAGGCTCAGCACAGAGCCATTAGGGAGAGAGAAGTTAACGAGTTCCATAAAGATGGAGGGAGGAAGTTATTGACTGTCATTTGTCTCTATAGTTGTCTGTGTGTGTGTGTGTGTGTGTGTGAGTGTGTGTGTGTGTGTGTGTGTGTGTGTGTGTGTGTGTGTGTGTGTGTGTGTGTGTGTGTGTGTGTGTGGTTACGGGTGTATGGTCCTTTGTTTGAGGGTAAACAAAGCCAGAGGTCACACTTGTCAACACACTGCAACACAAGGTGACAACCAGCAATCCAACCATTCGGTGCATTTGTGTGTCTGTTTGTGCAGCTGGTTTGATTGACAGGTTGAGAAGTTTAATGGGTGTGCGGCGATGTGAGGTCATGTGATCACATGTTCCAGGTCATGCTGGAGTTGAACTTTTACTCAGTTTTAAATGTTCAGTCGAGCTGCTGTTCTCTAACTAAATGGCTCTTAGTAATGTGAGCAATTAAATTAATGAATTGGAAGTGTACCAACCCAACACTGCACTTTGCCTGTAATTACTATTAAATTACTCAGTTCTTCCAGGAATCTTCCTGAATTTGCAAATAAATCAAATGCAGAAAATTGTCTGGCCAAGTTCAATTTCACCTCCTGGCTGTTCTAAATGAATGATACGAACGTTCAAGGGACAGACGCTGTGCTGCATGGTTGTTATTTCCTTTCACCTCTGATCCAGGAACGCCCTCATGCTGTTTGAAAATCACATGTTGTGTGTTTGGTGCAAAGCAAAGGCTTCATAACAAGGGTTTTCTTCTTCCCAGCGATACAGCACGAGATTCTAATTCATCTGTTGTTGGTGTAACAATCAGTCAGAGGTCTGTGGGCCGGATCAATAATGAAATAATAGCTCTCAAACTAGCACATTTCTACCAAAGCTTACATTTTAACTGGGACAGGAAAAACTACAGCTCGACCAATTTATTGGTTGGCGGCTAAAAAATATCCGACACGAGCTTTTCAAAGACAAATCGGTATCTGGGTTTGATCATGATTATAACGGCCGCTCAGAAAAACCCCACAGCTGCTTCTCTTAATCTGGAGTTATTAAACTGCTGTTATGTCAATACTGGATGTTTTCACTCCCTAATATCAGTAAAGCTCCTGTAGAAACTAAGAGGAGAAGAAGAATCTCTCGTTCTACCGCTGGGTTGTGAAGTGAATTTTTATAAGTGCAAACAAAGTGACTGAAACAGACGCATCGGAGTCAGACTGGGACGTTTAGGTCTTTTTGGTCGTCTACATTTTAAGTGTTTCCTCAGCTCAGAAGTCTGACTGATCGAAACGCCTGAACAGCTGAGAAACAGCTGAACCTCCTCTCCTCCCTGTTGGCAACCAACAGAAAGTTCATCGGTTCCAAATGTCCAGTGATGTGGTGTCGATGTGACCAAGTCGTCATTTCATGGTCGGGATGTGGTCGAGATAATGACAACTGTTTTGATGCATAATCGTCGGTACTGACGTTTTAAATGTGAAAAGTTATATGACAGAAAGTTCTCTTCATTGTTGCTACTAAGCGACACACACACACACACACAGCAGGATACTCTGTGTGTGTTCAGTTTAGTCAAACTCCCCACACCCCCCAAGAAACTTCAAACTTCAAGGGATTCCCCAGCAGCGGGACAAGGAGCGCTTGTTGTTTCCTCCTGCCGCTCTCTGTTGTGGCTCATCCATTGTTGTGGTGTTCCTTCCTGTGTATATGTATGTGGTAGTATAAGAGCATGTGTATGGGGGGGGGTGTCTCCCCAGGGGATGCCTTTAATAGTCGGAACACAGCCCACACATCCTGAATTCGCCCTCGTTCTGCACCAGCGCACAGAAAATGCTGACATCACTTCCTGTGTCTTGGTGATGTCCTGTACATGTGACGATGCAGGGATTGTATAGAAAGGATGAGACTCTTTCCAGGAAGTGTTCACATCCTCCCACTGACTGCTACCGAGAAAAGCAGAGACATGACATCACTGACTGTAGAATCCATTAGTTGATCAAATCCTTTATTTTTACATTCATCCACATCACATACACATTTTTCTCTCTGCATAAATATTTACAAACTGAACATCGTTGGGTTTTGGACAAAATAAGACATTTGAAGATGTCTCCAGTTTCCTTTTGACCAGATGACTGTGTTTACGCCTGAAGTTTCATGTGGAAATGAAGAAGCAGATTCCGTATGAACCTGGTTTTGTTGTCTCAGTGTAGACGAGCTGAATCCTGGACCTCAACCACACTGCAGGAAGCTAGAGTCAGAGCATCACTGAGAGGAAACACCCACGTTTTCAAATGAAAACAAACTGCTGACATTTGTGAGTGTGAGACAAGAGAGGTGTGAGTCTGAATCTCTGCAGCCCAACACTACCACACATTCACACACACACACACACACACACTTACACACTCACACACTCTTCCATGTACGAGTGTGTGAGTGTCAGATCAGCTGCTGTGCGAGGCTGCAGGTTTTGGGGTTTAATGACTTTTCCCATGTGGAAAGACACAGTTTGGCTTTCAGCTGCTTCTCACTTTTTACTGCTACATCCTCCGCGTCTGTGTGTGTGTGTGTGTGTGTGTATGTGAGAGTGTGCGAGAGTGTGTGAGTATGTGTGTGTGACTTTGTTCTTGTGTCAGCACTGCTTCAGTAAAACGTGTGTGTTTGTGTGTGTGTATTTTGTGCATGCAGGTGATTTATCTAAGTCAGTCCTTGCTCGGTCGACCGCCGCAGTTGAATCCTAATTCTTGCTCTCGCTCTCTCTCTCTCTCTGTCAATGAGCTGCTGTTCATTCAGAGTATGGAGGATGGAGGAAACACTCAACCTCCTTCTTTCCTTTCCTTCCATCCTGCCTTATTCTGTCTTTCCTATTCTCCCCCAGGTTGTTTTCTGTCTCACGTATTTGCAGAGTTGCATCATCGGACGCAGATTTAGCAAAACTGTACTGTTGGATTTAATACTTTATGACACGTGCACAGACACACACACACACACACACACACACACTGGAACGGAGCGTATCTTTCTGTTCTGCGCATCTCATTCTTTTTTCATCTGACAAAGAAAACACTGAACTGCACACTTTCTCTCTCTCGCTCTCTCTCTCTCACTCACTCATGCACACACACATGAACACACACTTTTCTTCCTCAGCATCTGTCATCTATTATTTATCCGAGTCATGTCATCATTCATAAGTGATAAACTCCCTGCAGAGTCAAACAGGAAGTTGGGGGAATGATGCCATCGTATCGATACTCTCCACAATTAAACACTGGACCCCCCTCCCCCGTTCATTTAGGTATTAAATATGTTAACGTTCATGAATTGCTAATTCAGTCGCACTTTAAAATTAGTTATTTGTTCATACCTGATAAAGATGCTTTAGCTGCATGTATAGTTTGTGATGTCTCCCTGTGCTGTCTTATATATTCTGATATTCCTTCATATGTGTTGTACACAACACATGATATTAAATATAATTCTTCTGAAGTTAAACTTTTTGAAACCTGCAGAATCTCCTCAGTTGTAGGTCTGGCACATTGTGTGGATCTGATCTATAATCATATGACGCTACATGATATGTTGTTGTGTTCGCCGGGTGGATTGTGATGACAAACTTATTAAACAGATAAATTAGATATAAGAACATAAGACATTGAACGGCCGAGCAGCTGAAGTTTCACGCGGCAATAAACGGACGCAACAATCACCATGTTTGCGTGTTTCCCAGCGGAGGCGCCATCTTTCTGCCCAGCTCTCTGTCATTATAGTGTCTCTGGAACGCCGCCGCTCGGTTAGCCACAATTAAACGTTCTCATGACCCCGCCCACTAACCCCCACCTCCTCGTGAAAAAAACCACTGGTCCCACAAACTAGTCAAAAACCAATCAACACATTCCTCAGCTGGATGAATAAAGTTTGTTTTTCTATTCGCCTGCGGAGGAAAACTTGGAGGTGGAGGAGGCGGAGGAAGAGAAGGGAGGAGGAGGAGAAGGGAGGAGGAGGGACACTAACAAGGGCTGAAGTGAGCCGAGGAGACAGAGGAGAAGAAGGGATGAGGAAAAAGAGAGAGAGGCTAATGCAGTCTGATGTATTAATCACAGTCAAAGGTAATTGAGAGGCTGAGCAAGGACCGGGCGAGCGAGCTGTCCTCCATCACTGTCTCATTCTCTCTCTCTCTCTCTCTCTCTCTCTGTGTAAACACTGCTACTGTACCGACTGAATATTAATACACTGATACTGAGTGTGTGCGTGGTCGTGCACACAAAGTGACTTATGGTGCAAGCGTCCTTACCAGCTTCTATGATGTTGTTTCTGTTTTTGGCTCAGTGAAAGTGTGTTTCTGTGTGTGTGTGTGTGTGTGTGTTTCTTTTTGCCTGACACTTTCACTTAAGTTCTTCCTCATGATTATTCTTCAATCCGACATTTTGTGAAATCCTCATTAGCTGTTTTTCCTCCGAGTCGGGTCAGGAGATGGGTCTGAGTTTGATAGGTTAAGACCAGAGCCGGAGGGAAACTGCTAGCCTAGCGCCATCTCAAGTTTATTTGTATTTTACCATTTTTAAGTGTGAATTAAAGCGTCAGCAAAATATTCACAAACAACGTGTTTGATTCAAAAGATCTGATCTTGAAATACACTTGACGCATCTCTTGGTTCAGTTATTGCTCTGTAGCTAACCTTAGCATTTCAGACTGTTTATGTACCAGTCTATATTAACTTAACTTAAATATAACTATTACTTCTTTTTTATTTTAAAACAAACTCCTGACGAGGAACCACAGACAATATTTACAGATGGAACCAGTAACGTGAAGCTTCCTGGTTTATGTCCATCACAGTCTTTAACAGACCTCAGTGGATGTGATCACGTCCTCTGGATCTCAATCCACCTTAAACACGTCCTGGTGAGTTCACTGACCAGAGCAAAATGTAAGAAAGAAATTGTATAACTTAGTTCTTTTGGCGTCTGTACTTGTCACATGGACACAAAGCTAGTTTTCATTTAAGCGCATGAACAGGTTTCACAAAATCCCTTAATAGATGTGTTTCACCACACACGCTCACACAAACAGATGGAAGATAATTGAATAATACTGTAGGCGTGGGTTTAATTTATCCTCCTGTTTATCATGTAGTCTCTGTCGCTCAACTCGTTATTAAACTCATGCGTTAATCGCTGCATTCACTGTAACATAAAACAATCATGATAACACACAACAGACGGTATCTGTAGCATCACAAACAATACGTCTCTCTGTAAACCTCACTGCCTGACTCATGCTTTGTGTGTCTCTATGGCAACATCCTGTCTGTAGTCTGGTTGGCACGGTTACTGCTGGCTGCCGACCTTTTACCTTTCTGTTGTAGGCAAACACACACACACACACACACACACAAACACAAACACGGATGGTACAGAAATGGTACATGTCCTTTTATTTCATTTCAATTTCTTAACAAGTGAATTTATGGATTTATCTCCAACACTAACAAGTTATTTAGTACTTTGGAAAAAATAATGTTTTCGACGTCATTGAAGGTGAATTGAGCAAGTTTTTCTTTCTAGCCAAACTAAAACAAACTACTTCAGTTTGTTATTCATTCATTATTTTTACATTGTGCACTTTGTGTCTGAGTCAGAACTGGAGGTCGGAGGTCAAGGGAAATAAAAACACACACACACACAGAATAGATTATAGAGATTTGTTTAACATGGACGTTTGTGCAGGAACTCTGATAACACAATGAGGGGGAAATGTGTGTGTGTCTGTGTGTGTGTCATTTCCCACACACCTGCTCAGTGTGTCAAAGGTCAGTTACTCTGCAGGTCGGAGGTTGTTGTGTTGCACTTAAATGGATATTGCACTTAAAATGACGTGACTATCGACGTGTCATATTTCTGAATAAAGATGTGGTACAGACGAGAAGAACCTGCTGGAGCTAGAAATACTTGGTTTGGTTTGACTCTTGCCGATCGTATTGTTCGTCTCACGCTCCTCACGTTTCACGTGTTGCTCTTAAATGAAGAATCTGTAGCTTATCTGAATCATTTCAGGAACGTAACTTGTCTGGATTCTCTTTTGCGGATGAGGTTTTGTTCCCACCAGTTTGGGTTTCCTATGATTCCCATCAGCACAAACCTGTTGGCGTTGGAATGTTTCTCCATTCACCCTTGTTTTTATTTTTTACCGTTCATTATGTTCCATTGTTGGATTCAGTCTATTGTTCTCTGATTGCTCGTGTCGACATCATGAAGTTGAGTTCTTGTTGCTTCATTGATATTCAGGAGGAACCGCTGTTGTTCCTCCAACTGTCGTCCTCCATCTTCCTCCATCTTCTGCTTC
The DNA here is from genome assembly GCF_024713975.1 of Paralichthys olivaceus. Classification (NCBI taxonomy): domain Eukaryota; kingdom Metazoa; phylum Chordata; class Actinopteri; order Pleuronectiformes; family Paralichthyidae; genus Paralichthys; species Paralichthys olivaceus. The sequence goes on from NC_091101.1 coordinate 26,236,518, forward strand.
CTTTGCCATCTTCCTCTCTGCCTCTCCTCCTGTCTGCTGCTGATTAGACTTGGCGTTAGCGTTAGCATTAGCCTGTCCGCTCGTTCCCTATGGGCCTGTTGTCTCTTTTGGCTAGCTGCAGCAGTCTTGGCAAGCTAGCAGCTAATCCAGACTGGATGCTAATGAACTCTGGCCAGCGTCCACCTCGTTCCTGTAGAGACGTCTGTTTCCATGAAGCCCAGCGGCTAACCGGCTAACAGGCCGCCGCTCCACTGGCCAACACAGACGGACAGAAAGACAAACCACCTGGAGCAGGCTAGCTGGCCCTCTGCTAGCTGTTAGCTAATAATGGTGAATATGGACACATGGCTGTGCATGTGTACATTCACTGAGTCATATTTTCCTGCAGAGCTCATTAGTTTTAAACCCATTATGGTGTGTTGATTTTGTGTTGGGTTCGCAAAACAGGTTTAAACCTTCCTGCTTGAAATAAATTGTTGGACAGGTACGTTTTTACAGCTTTATTTTGCATATAGAGGTATCTGGGATATTCATGTTTAAGACTAAAATAAATGAAGATAACATTCAGTTTGTGAAAAATACAAAAATAGATGTTTCAGACTTCAGAATAATTCTGTAAAAGATATTCAGGTTGTGGTGGGGATAGGTCACGCACACTGCACACATTCCTTTCTGCTGAAAATGTCAGGCTCAGGTCGGGTTCGGGCACAGGATGCCTGTTGGGTTCAGGTTGTGCTCACTTAGTTCTTCCTCGGGCTTGGTCGGGTTTGGACAGATATTTGCAGCCCGAGCTGCACTTGAGTTTGGATGTAGCCTGAAACTATTGACAGAGAACTGAAGAAAACTGAATAAATTTCCCTCCTCGATGCATCTGTTCCATCCGTTAAATAAAGAAATAATGATGTGGCTGCTCTGCTGAAATGTTTGCAGAATGTTCCTCTTCCTGTCCCTGTATTTGGACATTATTTATTCCCACAGCCGGAGCTCCTCACTCACAAACACAGAAAACACTGGATGTAGCACGGCGGTCCGTCAGCGTTTTCCTTCCCTCTATTGTTTCCAGACAATCGACCCGACCTGAGCAGTCCTCGTCGCTCCCCGCTCTGCCATGACTATTTTTACTACTCCAATGCATGCATATGGCCCCTCACCTCCCCAGGCGTCCTCGTTCACCTGCACATGCACACACACACACAACCAGTAACAGAGCCCTCCACAATAGCTGAGCTGTAGACAGACGTCCTGAGAGTCGCTGTGATTTATGATCTCAAGGTATAGAGGGAGAGAGAGAGAGAGAGAGAGAGGGCCTGGGCTGTGCAGAGGGGGAAGATGGAAGTGAAGGAGAAACCTCAGCTCATGGGACGTGCACGCTCATGAAACCACATGCACAGCACATGCTATTATATTGTTTATTATTATTCTAAAAAGGCTGAACAATTTCCCTGCAGATATAATAAGAATCCACAGAAACATACCGTTAATCCATTTATTCCCATAATCCCAAACCTGTTAATAAATCCAATATGTGGTTTAATACAGAATCATGTTACAGGCCTGTGAACAAACGTCACACGTGTTGTTTACATACATGTGTAATAGTGTAAACAGCAGTGATGCTCACTGAGGCGAGAACATGTTTCAGTCGAGGTCATTAACCAGCAGCCGTGAGTCCGTCTCTCTGAGTGTCGACTGGAGACGATGATTCTTGCATGTTTCACACATCATATTGTCGTGTAATATACACGCTTCTGCATCACGGGATCGCACAGAGAACATATATCTGCCACAAGGACGATCCTGTTTTAACGACATAACAAACGACCTGTGAAAAAAGCAGGAGGTAAATCGCACACGCGTGTAGCTGGTTTTCCTCTGTTGTAATAAAACATGTCACACATCAGCCTCCAGAAACTCCTGCAGGTTGATAAATACCCAAAAACCGGACTCGCAACATTTAAGGCTGTAGACAACCCAAGATGCAATGCTCTCTGTTAAGCTGGGGGGGTTATGTGTGTCTCAGTCTCACGTGAGGCTGATGAATTCAAAGCTGAGCAACCTGAAAGTTATGTTTGCATAATTATAAGACCCCAGCTTTGCAACGGTATAAAAAATAAATGAGATGACGCCTAAGGCATTTAATGATATTCAAAAATTCAAGAACATTTATTTTGTTTTTTCCAAAACCAGAAAGTTCAGAGTTGCCTACCTCAAAGGATGATGGGTAATTTATGTCATAAATGTAATTAGTCACCATGTGATTCTAGAAACAGGAGAAAAGTCACACTCAAGCAGAACGACTGTTTGACACTTGACCCCGGCTGCTGACTGGACCAATAACTGATGTTTACTACAACACACAAGCACACACACACACACACACACACGCACACACACACACAGTCACAACGAGTGGGAGCTCTCTCTCTGTCTCCCAGGATTTCAAATCTCGACGTCTGTGAATGAAATTCACAGGAGATGGATGAAAAGACCCTGTCATCCTTTTTGAAGTGTGTGTGTGTGTGTGTGTGTGAGAGAGAGTGTGAGAGTGTGAGAGAGAGAGAGAGTGTGATGGGTTGAGGAGACAGTGAAGGCAAAAAGGGAAAAATACATAGACTCCCCCCACGATGCTCGTCCACACCCTCCTCCTGACCTCAGCCGGGGAATACTAACTGCCCCAGATAGACTCCAACCGTGTGCGTGTTTGTGTGTGTGTGTGTGTGTGCGTGTTTGTGTGTGTGTGTGTGTGTGTTTGTGTTTGTGTGTGTGTGTGTGTGTGTGTGTGTGTGTGTTTGTGTGTGTGTGTGTGTGTGTGTGTGTTTGGCAGTTTAACAAATATGAAAAACAGTTGCCATCCTATCTCCATCATTTCTAAACCTGCAGATATTTTTTAATGGTTTCATCTTTTTAATGAATTCAAATGAATCTAACTTTTTCAACATGTTGTGTTGAATTGTCTTTACTGTGTCATTTATACTGAGACACGGTCACGGCTCTTTAATTGGGACACACTGAACATCAGTAACATTCGGCTGCTGTGGCTTCAGTGTTGTGTTGGTTACTTGTGGTCAGTTGTCGACTGCAGACTCTGAGGAAGTGTTGCCATAACCACCCACAACATTCATAGTCACTGAACGAAAGTCACATTAGAGGTTGTTAAGTTAGATTTATGATGCTTCAGTTATTGCTACACAAAGATTTTATGTTTCCCCAGAATCAAAACAAAATAATCAAATACAAAAACACTTCCACATTGGCTGAGTTAAATTTTAAAGCAATGTGATATAGGTTTGACTGAGCTACAGCGCCCCCTGCAGCCACATGTGGTGATTAATTATGTGTCTGAGTGATGAAGTGGTTTTCATGTAGAAAAGTGGAGCTCTGACTGCGTCGTCCCCCTGAACTGAACACTGGATATTACCCATGATCCTCTGCTTCCTGAACCAGAAGAGCTGCGGGTTTAGAATTCCTTATATTTTTAAAGTTTCCTGCTGAATATTGTTTTTTAATAACTTCGGGGGGTGAGGAAACTTTCTCCATGTTCGCTCTGTCGACCATCAAGTCATTTTGAAGCTGCTGTGTTAACATGAAAATGTTGCAGTGTTGCTTTGACAACATATTTACTGGCTCAGAATTGGTGCGTCAGATTTAAATTTATCGGAGGCCTGGTTCAGTTTCTTCACAGCGTCTGTTTAAAAATGAAATGAATGTGTAATTCCACTGCTCTATTTCAGAACCGGCTCATTCTCTTTAAACGTCTCTGATTTATGAGCAAAAATGTAAAATTGACCCACTTTGTGTGGCGTCCTGCTATTTCTGAATACACCCCATAGTATTCTCTTCCACCAGAATTAGAGGCGATAAGAGATTTACGCTGCAGATTTTCTGAGTCATAACCCGACACATCAAATCAGAAATCTTACTTTCTTCTTTCTCTGTGCATTTTTTTTTCAACTCTTCTCCAAATTGGAGCTGGACGACAGCCGAGCAAAACAAAACCAAATCCCCTCGCTCACATCTCTCTCGCTGTCTTTTTTTTCATCACTCCACCTTTCTTTCATTCTTTCATCCTCCCTCGCTCTGTCCTGGAGCCAATTATAACCTGCTGCAGCATTCCTGACTGCAGGAGGAGGAAGAGGAGGAGGAGGAAGAGAGGAAGGGAGGTGTTTTTAGGGATTAACATACCAGAGCTGTCAGCTGGAAACCACTTCATCCCACTTTCTGCAGTTTTTTTTTTCTTCTTCCTCTGCCGCAGTTGAATCTAAAGTTTCTCCTGCTCATTATGAAACTTAAGGAAAAGACCTTTTCTGTAAATCACAACACGTGCACACACGTAATCCAGGAAACAGACGGTCAGGAAAGAAACGCAAGGAGAAATATCTGGCAGCTGGAAATACACAGAAAAGTTCTGGTCATACAAATATGTAGAATATATGAATGTCCAACATCTTAAAAACTGAACATGACTGTGAAACGACATACTTGATATACATAAACAACCAAAGAGAGGAAGAAAAATATAAAGTACTTTAACAAATTTTATAATTTATTATAAAACCGACAAGAAAGTCACATCGTCCGTCTCCGTTTATAACAGTGTTATAACTAGATTAGCATTAGCAACAAGCTAACAGCATCCATAAGATGAAGAAATTCAGTTTCTATAAATCAATTCATCTTTGTACATTTACTTCTTATTGACGTACAGACGTTCACCAGCGAGGGAAGTTCACACTCTGACGTTCTCGTCTGTATCAGTGAACGCAAAGAAAAACACTCGTCCTGCTGTTATTCACCGATTTAACTGACACATCACACACATCAGCACATATGTTCAAAAATACAGCAACCACGCACAAACATGACACCCTCCGCCCCGCCTCCCTCACCCCGCCCCCGCTCTGTACCACGGGTCACTTCAGGGGGGGGTTACTGTCCGCACGTCACCTGTCAGCCCTGCGTTCACGTTTGTCGGTGGGTTTGAGCGCTTGAGCTGCGTGAGAGAGCAGCGAGGCAGCAAATTGGAAAAATACAAGCGGAAGAAGATTTATTCACGTTCATTTCTCTGATGTGTATATGTGAGTTTGTGTGTGTGACTGTGTAAGTGTCACTGCCACCGTCGAGTTCATTGCATTGCTGCGTCAGTGTCTCTTCCACTGTCAGCTTTGAACACACGCCCCATCGTGTGTGTGTGTGTGTGTGTGGTAGTGTGTGTGGTTCTCTTCTCAGCAACACTGTAGTTTACCTGAGGACATGACTGATGTGTGTGTTTGTGAGATGCTTGAAGTGAGTGTGCTCCAGAGTTATAGCTCCATGTGCTCTGCCAGTATAACACTAGATATACTGGCTCAGTGGCAACACACACACACACACACACACACACACACACACACACACACACACACACACACACACACTCACACACACACTCACACACACCTGAGGGCAAAGGAATGCAGGCGCACGATTAAACTCCGGGAACCAGATGAGAGACTCAGCTGACCTGTTTCATCTTTGTGTGTGTGTGTGTGTGTGTGTGTGTGTGTGCGTGTTGATGGGAGGCAGAGTGATGCTGAGTGACAGATGCAGTGATACAGCTTGTTTCAGTTCAGACAAAGGAACCGAGCATCAGCACATGAACGTAGTACTTTGTGCAGCCAGGATACAGTACACTGGAAATATCAAACCAACGTCTCGATACAAAAATACAGTCGTGACACTTCTGAGCTTAAGTTGTTTACAGAGCAAAATGTTCTGGCATCGAATTTCTGATCCGATCTTGTTGATTTGTTCTTTGACCTGATGATTCAATATTCAGCATAATTAATTCTGTTGAATAAAAGTTTTCATGTCAGTGAACATAAACACTGACATGTTGTGGAAGTCGTCACATTTTTATCCGACAATCGATAAATCTGTCGGGTTCCATAACGTTGGTGTGATGACAGGACACTTTATATTATGTGAGTATTAGAAGTTTTTCCAGAAATAAACCATTGAAGTTTAGTTGTAAACAACAATTTTATCCTGAATTTTGAATCTTAGTAAACAGTAAAAATATGGGAGGTAAAGCTTTAAAACTCAATTAGGACGAAGGAGAAACTAAACCCGTCAAGTTAATTCCCATTTTTATTGCTGCCTTGCTCAAAGTGGGGAAAATTAAACCTGCAACAGCTACAAGCAGATGTCCTGTTTGTGTGTGTGTGTATATATATATTTATATATATATATATATATCTACCTCTCTCTCCACGTCCTTTACTCTCTCTCTGTCTCTCCACCTCTTCTCTTTCACTCTCCCCATTTATTTTCCACTCATTCATTCTCCTCTCGGATTCAACACAGTTGTGTCGAATTATTGCTGGCAGCCGCTCTTCACGTGGGCCGAGTGTGTGTGTGTGTGTGTGTGTGTTGTTGCCGTTAGTGTCTGTGTGTGTGTGTGTGTGTGTGTGTGTGTGTGTGTGTGTGCATGCATACTTGATAAGGACAGACTTTTATAAGCATGCACAATGCAGCCTCACACCCTCTTATCTCCCACAGAGGGAGGTAATGAGGATCTCACACACACACACACACACACTCACACACACACACACACACACACACACACACACACACACACACACACACACACACACACACACACACCCACTCTCTCTCTCTCAGTTATCTCCCTCTCCGTGTCTCAGCTGACAAACAGCCAGCGAGGCGTTGTGCGTTTCTCCTCTCGCTGGTTTTTAATCATCTCTGAACAATGTGGCCCAGTGAAGGCTTCCTCCTCCCTCTTCTCTTCTTCCTCCTCCCACTCATTTTCCTCCTCCTCTTCCTCTATCACCTCCTGCAGGAGGACGAGGAGCAGGAGGAAGACTCCGGTTCTTCCTTAACTGACTGAACCCACACATCCCTCCTCTTTCCGTTCCTCCCTTTCGTTATCTTTCTCTCAGTCCTCTCATTTCAACCCTTTTTACATTCTACTTCCTCCCTGTCTCCCTCCTCATCCTCGTCCATCTCCTCCTTCTCTCACTCTCATCTTTGCCTTATTCCTCAGTTCCTCTCTTGTGCTCCTTTTCCTCCCACTCCCCCTCTCACTTCCTCCCTCTCTGTCTTTCACTTCATCCACTGCCTCCCTCGTCTTCCCCTCATCCTCCTGCTCTGATTTGTCCTCTTTCAGCTTCCCCCTTCTTTAATCACTTCCTCCCACTCACCCTTTTCTCTTATATTTCTCCTCCTCTTTTTCTCCTTTTTTACTCTCGATTTTCTTTCTTCTCTATCTGCTCCTTCCGACTGCTTCCCTCTGTCATCTGACTCCTTTTCCTCCTACTTCTCAAGCTCTTTTTTCCTCTTTCTTTTCTCCATTTCTCCTTCTCTTCCTCTCCTGTCTTTCTTCCATTCTTTTTCCTTCCCCCCTCCTCATCTTCCTCCTCATCATGCTTTTCTTCATCTGTCCATCACTCTTCCTGTCACTTCCCTTATATTTACCGCTTACTCCTCCATATCTTTCTCATTCTCTCCATTCTCTCCTTTTCTTTTGTGTTTTCTCTCCTTCTTGTTCCTATTTCTTCTTTTTCTTCCTCCCCATTCTCCACCCCCCATTACCTCCTTTTCCTCTCCTTCTTTTTTTATCCCTCATATCCTGCCTAACCTCCTCTTCTTCACCTCCTACCGTTGTATTCCTCTCCTTCTTCTCTCTCTCCTTCATTTACCTCCTCCTCTTCTTCCCGTTACACCTAAACAGAATAATATTAGAAACTGAATATGCATGAAGTGCCTCCTTCTCCTCCTCCTCCTCCTCCTTCGTCTTTATCTCCATGAATTCTTTTGTTATTCATCCTTTTGTTTCTTTTGGGTCGATTGTTTTCCTCCAGTTTTTCCGTCACTGACAGAATGACAGATCATATGCTGCTTCCATCCCACGTCGCCTCTTCTCCACTTAAAGCTTCTTTAATTCTGCTCGACGGACTCGGCTGCATATTCATGGCCTCGGCGTTTCACGCACTGATGCCAATGAAGGTCAGTTATTATGGATTCAAGGAAAAGTGGCTCATCATGCCTCCTTGTTTTACATAAAAGTGCATTTGTGCATCTTTGCCCGCAGATGACTGAATATTCTTCAGTGGAGAAATGATTCTAAACTTTCCGTCAAAGTGCAGCATTAACAGTTTGCTGCGGAGGAACGAGGCCGTGATGAGCTATTCTCCCTTGAATTCTTAATTACTGACCTTCATCATCTTCACAATGTATTCGATGAACATGGTCGTTATTTTTGTTCGGAGGGTCCAGACGTAGAATAAACAGCCCAAAATGGAGGACAAATGAAATAGAAACTTTGAGCATCGTGAATACAATATTTAGAAATCGTTAAATAAAATGTTAAACTGAAATGTCATAATTTGAAGCTGTTTAGCAGATGGTTCACTTAATGAGACACACTACCTCAGACTGTTAGACCCAAAAGGTTTCAAGGATTGATTCCACCGTCAGACTGGTTTGAAGGTCGGGAGGAAAAATTGTTTATGTTGTTGCTTTCGGAAAATTTTTGAAACTCAGTGTCATACATGGGTGAAGTTAACAATGAGTAAACAAGGAAGCTTCACTTCTCACACGTTTTGGGTAATTACCTCATCGGATTGAAATAACAGGCTTAGTACACATCAATAAATAAATTGGCTCGTACTATGATGACTATACTAACAAGCTATTCTGAAGTCGGATAGCAATTTGGCTATCGTTAAAAGTAGGTAGCTCGCGAGATAGCAAGTGTTCAGTCCGGAGGTCGTCACAGGCAGAGGGGGAGTGGCGTTAAGGGGCCATTTTGTCCAACCCGCAAAAGCGACCTAGAAGAAGTGGACGCCCCGTGTGGGCACAAGATGGCGGCGGGTGGAGGCTGAGCTCTGATCTGCTCCACTTTCACATAGTGCAACCTGCTGAGGTGGCATTTCTATTTCCAGCAAACAAACACATAAACACACACGAGCACAGAAACAGGAAAGAGATAAGTATTTGGCGTGTGTGTGTGTGTGTGTGTGTCTGGAGGTGACTGACAGGCATGAGAGGGATCAAGAAGATTTGATCCGCTTCATTTCTCTCTTCATGTAAATGTAGATGTGCTTTATTTCCTAATGCTCGCACAGTGAACAGCAGTGGAAGCTGGAAACAGGAAGCAGATTTGATGATGAACACACTCACTCTGCTCCCCTCGTTCTTGTGTTGTACGTACGACACTGACAACCACTTCTGTTTGCTTTAAAATCAACAAACTGCTGCGTTTGCATCTTGCACCTCAACACGTCACAGCTTCTTTGCTTCACTCTCCAATATTTTCCAACAGCAAGCTTGAATGTTTCTTGTTTTTTGAATCTCAAATTCTGGACGTGGAGAGACTCAGTTTTAAATGTCAGATCACAAATATTGCAAAGCCAAATTATTTCACTGTGACAGAGGAACCTGAAATAAGACGCTCGGCTCTACAGAGGGTTTGATTGAGTCTTTGTCCAGTTGTATTTTAGCCATTATCTCTTTTCAAAGTATTTTCTAGCACCAGTGTGCATTGAATCCTGGGATAGGTAATCCTGAGTAGGATCCACCATTGGAGCTGTTTTGACGTGTGTGAAATGTTGACAGACGTTTTCAGGGGTTTTCCAACCACCTTTCATTGTTATATAGTTATTTACAGCCTTGTTTACATTCTTCTTCGTTAATGTAAGTGAAAGTTTTGTGTTAAAACAGAAACCTCTGACTCACAGCTGGTTTATTTACTTTTAACCAAAACCACAGTCTTTCTCTGACCTGAAGAAAACTGTGGTTGTTGCCTTGACCACAGACAAGAGTTTTCCTGGAACCCAAACACCATTATCGTATATTTGGAAACACAGTAATCAGTGTTTTAGTATTATTATGGTGTTTATTGGCCGGTGAGAGGCTTCAAAATAAAATCTCTGAATAATTTCTCAATAAGTTCTTCTTGGAATAAATCAGAACCAGAACACTAAGCAACAATGGGTGTACAGTTGACTGTTGGAATAAAAAACCTTTGGTTTTATGCAAATACAAGAACACGGTGTTGACCTCTGTGAGCACCTGTAGTTTCAGGGATTCGACTGAGAACAAAGACAGGAAGTGTGAGCGCTCAGATCTGCTGAGATTTACCTGGAGACGAGCCTGTCGCCGACAGCACCGGGGATCTGGGCCTGTGAAGCCTCTCCAGCACACTGTGTCCACGCTGTTTAAAGGACAGCTCCACTGTGGTTTCACTTTTATACGTTCTCCATCAGTGCCACATTTATTCTGGCTATTTATACCTTCAGGCATCAGAATGAAAGATAGTTTGAAATGTTTTTTCCCCAAATATTTCAGGCTCTTTCAGATGCAAACAGCAGAGAAAGCAGTTACGAGGCGATCTACTTTGCAGCAGCCATAGAAAGTGAGATATGAAATTTAGATGTGTTCAGAAGAGACGATGCGGATAATGACCACGTGGTCGCTGGTTTTGTTGAGCTACAGCGGGCGGTGAACCTTTCAGCTGCCATGAAAAAAAGAGATAAAGGCATTAAACAGTCCCAGTGTATGATGAGCCCTGATCTGCTGGTTTAACTGGTTTAGGGTCCCGACAGTGCACGGTTGCCATGGTGACAGAGTATCTGCTGAGCCAGAGATGGTTCTCTTTATCAGCCTGGGCCGGTCGGTCAGGTGTGTGTGTGTGTGTGTGTGTGTGTGTGTGTGTGTGACATTGAAATGTTTCACCGTGCACTGTGTACCTTTGAATTAGGACACTGTTTGTTTGGCAGCACTTAGCGTTTGCACTGTGGGCCTGTGCATGTGTGTGCGTGCTTTGCACAAGCACAGGGTGTCTGGAGGATAATTGCATTTCAATTACGAAACCATCAGGCACATACAAGTCGGACGAGAACTTTCCACCCCCAGAATCACATGGAGCAGTAAAGTGTGTGTTCAGCCTGCTGCTTCTATTAGAACCAAATGTGCTTCATGACGACCTGCTCCCACTGTGGGAGGAGAGCCGAACACGTGCTGGAGACTTTCACGAGACAGACTTTAAAAGTCTCAGAAAGCTTTTAAAATTACAGAAAATGGCCTCAGAAGGAATCATCTGCTGTCAGAAATCATTGTTTTCAGACGCGAGCTGTGGAAGCAGCAGCAGATTGTTCGACTCGTTCACAACAGGAACATGTGGGGAACATTCAGGCAAGGGGTGGAGCCTGTAGAGCAGCAGGAGGCTGCTCTGGAATCTCGTCTTTGCAAGTTGACGTCCTTTTATTTAATTCTTTGATATTTCACTGAATAGTTGGGTCTTAAACCCCCGATACACCATGTGTTGAATTTGATTCTTTTTTTCGTCAGTTTTGCGCTCTAGTGACACCATTTGCAGGACACACCCACCTGTGTGTGTGTGTGTGTGTGTGTGTGTGTGTGTGTATGTGCATTTTTGAATGAGATAAACAAAACAGGAAGTCCCTAGTGTTGAAACAGATCCTTGTTGAGGTCGGACCACTGGGACCCTTTAAACATGAAGTTTATCCATCGCTCTGCTGAATTAATCACAGTAAAACGGCCTCGACCAGCTGGTACTGAAACAGCAGAGGAAAAAGGTTTTCTATTGCAACTGTTCTTTTCGGATTATCAAGTAATTTTCCTCCTAAGTTTAGAGCCTGTGAGGAAGATGAGGCGAACATCAACGTCGTCTTTTATAAATGAAAACACTGAGAAGAAAAGATGAGAGATGAGATGACATGAAAAGCAGCGATGAGATGAAATTAGATGAGAACTGATACGAGATGAAAGTTGGCTGATCTCTGTGGTGTGAGCTGCAGAATCAAAGAGAAAACTCAGATCCGTCACGGTGAGACCAGAGCGCGCTTAATGAGAAGTCCCAACGTGTCTAAATGACTTCACTGAAGTTATTTTTACAGTCCAGCTTCTACTTCACGTCTTTAATCATTGAAGCTGATTCACCTGCATCAGATCAAACTGGAACCGATTTAAAATAAAATCATCTTGTTAAATTTAACTTAAAGTGCTTTTGTGAATCTTAAAACGTATCGTTTCTCTTTTTGTCTTTTCTCTCCAGCTCCCCCACCGCCGAGTGACCTTCTCCACGGCCAACCAGGCTCAGGACCTGCAGGACGCGTCCCAGCACAGCTACTACGACAGCGGCCTGGAGGAGTCGGAGACCCCCAGCTCCAAGTCGTCGTCGGGGCCGCGGATCGGACCCCTGGCGCTGCCGGAGGACCACTACGAACGGACCACACCCGACGGCAGCATCGGCGAGATGGAGCACCCGGAGAACGGTAAGACCAGGTGGAGTTTCCCCTCCCTCTACTCTTCTGTTCACCGCCTCCATCCATCCATCCATCAGCCTCGAGTGGCACGTGCGCACAAACACGTGCACACAACGAAAGCCACACAAACACTGCAACAGTTCTCATTACACACACACACACTTTGCCCTTTGTGTCACAATGCGGCATGTCAGCAGGAATGTTAACCTCGTATTTTTAATCAGATTCCCACAATTCCCTGCGCTGTGTATACATTTGTTAAAGAGGTGTGCGACCTCACAGCAGCACAACACAATCAATATGCAACATAATCAACTCCCACAGCTTAACGAATTAACATCCCAATTATGTAAATCATATTGAGCCCACCCTTCCATCAGCTCCACTTATAGATCCACAGAGGGAGGCTAGCAGGGAATACGCTAACGCAACACATTCCCTCCGTCTTCTGCAGGTAGCATTGTGTCAGCCTGTCATTATGTTAGCATGCATATTGTGTCACTTACAGGAAAGCAGCTTATCTGTAATGCTAACAGGTAGCAGCCTTAGCTGGTTATCAGATGATATGAGAGACTGTGAGAGATGCTAATGATGCTACATCGCCACACACACACACACACCCACCCACACACACACACACACACACACACACACACACACACACACACACTGCTTTTCTTTTGAACATGCATGTTGCTGACATGACTTTTTTGTTGCAGTTTGCCTGTTTTGATATAATGAAAACTGAGCAGTTAAATTGATTTAAAGGTGCAGTGTGTAGAGTTTAGTGGTGAATTTGAATGTTGTGGCCTCCTCATGTAAATATAAAGTATTTAAATATAAAGGGGCAATTCTGCGTTAAGGAAACAGCAACTTGTACAAACCAGAGGAAACAGTGAGAACACAGGATTCATCACCTAAATGTTGCACACTGGACCTTTAAAGGTTTTTTAAAGGTGAGTCTACCAAACTCTTCTGGAGTCTCAGAGGTGAACAGCGTTGCAGACAAATCCAATACAATTGAAGTCACTGTTTACATCCACAAGCCAAACAAAGGTGTTAGTGGGTTTTCTGACCAGAGCTCAAGTGGCTTTAGTTTAAAAAGTTTTCTGAAAGTGCACTTGTTTTTTTCACTCTATTTATTATAGGCAAACTTGTACTGAAGTTACCTGACTGTCAGTTTCCCATAAGTTATTTACCCGCTGCCTCCCACCTACTCTATAATACAGTTTAGATAATTATACAAGAGCGGCTGCCTTTTTATTGTTTTACTTTTAAAGCTAATTTTCCCTTTGGTATAAATAAAGTACTTCATTTACCTACTTTCTGGAGCCAAATGATTAATTAGACACACATCTTCTTTAGTTCTGCCACCGCTCATTGTTCTGCGTTGGCTGTTAAAGCCTCGTTACTGCTTATGCCAATTAAGCCAACTGAAGCAAAATAGTTAAAACTGGGAAATAAATAGAAAGCGAAGAGGAGAGAGGGAAGGAGGAAGGGAGAGCGAGGTTCGGTCTAAATGTCATTCCTGTCTTCTTTTGTGAGGGCGAGAAGACCAACTCTCTCTCTTTCTCTCTCTCAGCCCACAGGTCGTACGTGTGCCATCTGTAAACACAATTATTCACAGCTGCTCGCACGCCTACGGGCTACTGCCACCCAGTGTGTGTGTGTGTGTGTGTGAGTGTGTGAGTAAGAGGTAGTGATAGAGAGCAGGAGAGTGTGTAAGTGGCTGTATCTTCTCGTACACAGTGGAATGAGGTCAGGGTTGTGTGTGTGTGTGTGTGTGTGAGGGAATAGTAGTGTTGTACAATCTTCCACTTTGATGGTCAAACATGTTTTAGCTGCGGGTATTTTCCCAAGGAAGAGAGAGAGAAAGTGTGTGTGTGTGTGTGTGTGTGTGTGTGTGTGTGTGTGTGTGTGTGTGTGTGTGTGTGTGTGTGTGTGTGTGTGTGTGTGTGTGTGTGTTGTACCAGCAGAGAGGTCAACAGATTACAGCTGGTCTTCTGAGGATTAGAACACACCACTACAGATACTCTTTACTTTCTGTGTTTGAGTCAAAACTTAAAACCTTGCAGTAGGACGGACAGAGGTGGAGGAGGTGAAGGTATCTAAAAATGATCTGTCACATTATGAAAACTCTTCACTCTATATATAAATACTGTTTATATACAAACAAGGCATGATATTCAAAAACCTGATATATCTTGTTTGTAAAATCTTAATTTGTACAATAACTAATAAACTAGCTGCCAGATAAATGTGGTTTAGTAGAAGTATGAGATATTAATATTTCTCATTTGTACTTAAGTTCATAATACTTCAAAATCCTTCACCACAGTATGATTATAAATTCAAAATAAAACTGCTGATGACATATTTTATTGTTCCAGCTGTTAGTAAGTCTTCTCCCAGCTGTTCCCAACCAAACCCCATTCAAAATTCTATTGATTTTGCTCTGCATTTAAAAAGTCTTTTCAACACTCTTGACTCAAAACAAAGTCACCACGTGCAGCTGGTCATAATTTAAGTTCATCATTAAATGGTTAATCGAGCAATAACGAAGCAACACCGCAGCACATGTTTTTCCCCAATTAGCTTTTTTGAAGAAGTGACTCAGCTCGGATCAGCGGAACTGTTTAGCTGTTTCCTCCTGTTTTCCTCTGCTGCAGACTGAATCGATCACTCAGCCGTGTGACTGATTGTTGATCGGGCCGCTCTCAAGTGCTTCAGACAGAGCGATGAGCAGCTGCAGGGACGACCTGACTGGCCTCAGACACGTTGGAGTGGTTCTATCATTTCATTTCAGTTTATTTACCCTCAGCAGTCACATGGATCTCCAGTTAGTCAGACAAAAATTACGACTGGTGCTCTGTAGGTGTGAGAAGTCAGTCCTCGGGCTGAGGCTACATCCACACCTTAGCTGCTGCTGCTGTTACACCTGCTGTCCACAGCCCTCCAGAGGTTTTCAGTGCCTGAAATGAAGTTTGTGGAGGAGCTGGGAGAGAACCTTCACCTGGACCAGAGGCTCAATCAGCGCAGGTGAGAGCTGTTAGCTGATTGATCCTCTGGTACAGAAGAGAGCAGAGAGACACGCTGGTGTGTATGTGGAGTTAGATTTATGTTTGCTGTTGTTGATTAATAAAAGATGCTGAAAAGCAACTCGATTGACATGTTGTTCTTGTTTTAGTCTGAAAACTCATCATCGCTGTCCCTCGTTCGTTCTGTAACTTAATGGAAGCAACTGCAGAGGAGGTCATCTGCTCCCTATGACCAGTGTATGTGAACGAACACGTGATACTGCGTACGTTTTCAGTTGTGCTAGCATGGACGGGGATTATTCCTGATGTGGCGCTCATGTGGACGGACATTTATCCACGGCTGTTTGCAGCCACTTTTAATCAAAGTGTCCTCCAGTCTCTAAATGTGGAGTCAGATGCATTTGCACTTAAATAAAAAGCATGTGTCCAGAATGAAGCTGCAGAAGCGGTTCAAGTGATTTCAGTCGGTTCTTAATACATCACCTGCTTTTAAAGGTGGATTATCCACATATAGTTGTATAATCTGGACATAATCCAGGTCTAAAATGGATGCTCATGACATGTGGCACAGTGAATTGCACAGTTGGAACAACAGCTGGTTGACGGTGAATCCATTTTCATCACTGACACAACTCTGACTGTACCAGAGGTTGAGGAACTGTCAGGTTTTTACATTAGAGCTTTAAAATGGAGATGGATGCTGTTGTGTGTGTGACACCCAGTGCACTTTTACTTAGATCCTTTTTCTTTCACTCATCGTTCCGACATCATGTTCTAGTTTTTCTGAGATAAGGACGAGCAGCAGTTTTGAGGAGCAGCTACAGTAAACCACGACTGATGGTATTTCACTGGACTTCATGAAAGCAAGTTGCCATAATAGATGGCGAATGAAGGTTCCACACATTTCCCTGCTGTATTCTCAGAGATTTTCCTCTGGCTGGAAACATTTCTGGAAAATATCCAGAGCAACTTACTCTGACATTTGCGTTCTCACCTGCAGCCCCTCCAGAATATTTCAGGAAGATAACCAGACTTGAGTGCAGGTCACACAGCAGCTTTGAAGATGGGGATGATGAGGCAGGTACATGTTGTTTCTGCCCACACACATGATGCAGACATGCTTTCGTACAGAGTGTGGTCTGTTCTCCAGAGCGGGGACAAAGCTTTATGTGGTGAGATCTCTATCATTACACTTCTCCTCCTCCCTCGTTCATCCCACGCCCCTCCTGTAAATGGTCAGATAATGGACGTTAATTCCATCAGCCCGTTTTCACTCTGCTAATGCATCCCACTTCCTGTCTGTGACGGATGGACGGACAGATGGAAAGAAGAGGAAAACCAAACCGAGGTCAGGGAATGGAGGGAGTTTGTGGGATTGAATTTCAGAGAGGGAGAGAAGAATAAAGGTAGAGCGAAGGAGGAGGAGAACAGAAAGTAGTGATGAGAAAAGTAGGAAATGGGAGAGAGATATTGAGATGATGGAGAGAGAGAGAGGAAGAGTTGTGCAGCCTGACACTGGATAACAAGCTGATTTATGAAGAGTGTGTGTTGAGAGGGAGGGGAGGGGTGCACTCATCTCCCCAGATGAAACCACATGCAAACATACTGTATTTGGCTACACGCACACACACACACACACGCATACACACACACACACACACACACACCCGCACACACACCCGCACACACACACACACACACACACACACACGCTCAGCATCTTTATCTGCTGATTGCATCAGTCTGAGAGCTGAAGTAATCGCTGCACAACAGACGCACACAAACACACATCATTGAGGTTTTTCTGTCTTGGCTCTTCACCAGCCACCAGTTCGACTCCCAGATAAAAGCTCCAAATGTCATGACATCATCATAGAAGGTCACAGAAACATGTGAACCAAAATGACTGACTCTGAGTGCACACAAACAGAAATATGTATTTGAACATTTTGTCAGTTTCTTGAATCTATGCATGAATTATTCGTTCTTTTCATATAAAATCATTTTCTGTTATTGCGGAAAATTGTTGCCGATGGAGGAGCCTGATTTCCACTGCTCTGAAAACCCCTGACATGGACTCACCCTCAATCAACCGTCTGTCTGAATGTGCCGGAGCAGAAATTTAAACTCAAATTCAATCAGGTTTTTAAGAGGCAGCAGACACAGAGTCATGAATAATCTGGTGCCTGTTGATGAGTTTTATGGTAATTACGCAGCATTGTATCATTGTTAGTAAACTGTTCGTCTCGTGGGTTTTTAAGTGTTGAGTTTTGTGTGTATCTTTTGGGACGGACACTTCCAAGTAGCTCAGGCTGCGTGTTTGCAACTAGTTCATGTGATTTTACTTGTTCAAATTAACATTAAATTAGCTAGAACGTAACTGAGTAAAGCTCGTATCTAAACGGTTCGGCACTTTAATGTTGCTCCGCTCGTCTGTGGCTCCTCCTCCGCTGCCTCGCATGTTAGCTGGAAACCGAGAAGTTGATTTGTTGTCGTTGAGTCTGTCAGCTGCTCTGTACAAAGTTGACAGTTTTCTTGTAGTTCGTTACTTTGTCGTAACACAAAATACATCCATTCTCTGCTTTTCAGGCGCATTTGTGTTGCAGGCAATAGGTCGAGCTGACAGTGATCCCCTCTAATCGATCACAAGGCAAACTACTTACGCTTCAAACCCAGCACACCACAGCCATTAAAATAAAACCAACAATGTGCAACACTATTAGGTTTTGATTTTACTCACTGCTCCTGAGAATGTTTGAGTCACTCTAGAAAATACCAAATTCTGATTTTATACTTTTTTATGAGAAACTGTGTTGTTTCATTTCCCTCAACAAACAATAAATTGATCAGAAACTTTGTTGTGAACATGAGGACGTAGATTCTGAAGGTAGAATGTAGTACACACAGGCAAGACTGAAAAAGAAAGGGGGATGCACAGGAGGAAAGTAAGAAAGAAAAAGGTTGAGGTGGTCATGTGTTCTCCTCAGTGAAGCGCAACGCCTCCATCTGCCTCCCCCTCCCCCTCCCCCTCCCCCTCTTGTTCTCTTACGAGAGGCCTCCGCTCTCTGACTCCTCGAGCTCCTCTTGAGGGACTCTCGCCCCCTTCCTCCCTCTCCATCATCCCTCGTTCTCCTCTTCCTCTCTCTGGTGGGTGATGATGGGGGCCAGCGGTTCTCCTCCAGCCTGTCAGAAGCTCCCAGGACACAACTGTGTTCTCTGGAAACTTTCACACACTATTTTTGGTTGTTTTCTCAAATGACTGAAGCCTTAATGTCCAAAGATTAAAATATTTCCAGCAGCTCTTGATGTTCAGCTGCGTTTAGCCAAAATAAACTCTTCATGTTCCATATTGATGAAGCTCTGAGCCGAATGAAATCACACTAGAGATAGTGGAGTCACTATAATTCCACTAAAAGATAAATATGTGATAAAAAATTACAGTATCTGAAAATACCCACGTGTGAATGAAATAACATTGGAAAAGTGTCACTGAGGAAGTTCTTTAAAGGGTTCCACATGTTTCTCGAGGAGGCAGGATGTTTTGAAAAGGTCTCACAGGGAATCTGTGGGACTTGAAGGAGAGAAGTTAAAGTTTTACCAGTTAGAAGGGTCATGGGTTCCTGAAGGATGTCCAAGTGGTCACCAGGAAGTTACGTTGAGAAGGTTACAGCGTTCATAGAGTTCCTTAGCTCATGGAGGAGATCCCAGGGCTCATTGAGATGTATGAAGGAGGTTTCAGAGTCCTTGAAGAGATTCAGGGTTCAGTGAACAGGATCTCAGAGTCACTGAGGATGTTACTCAGGAGGTCTCATGGTGTCATGGTTTGTTGAGGAGGTTTTATGCTTCACTGACTTTATCAACATCTCTGGAGCATCTTTTTGGAGCTTTGCAATATAAATTCAAACTCTCCTCTCACAAAGGAGATGCTTGGAATTATGTGGAAGGTTCCAGTTATTATTGAGGCAGCTGGTGGTTGTAAAGAAGCCTCACAGTTTGAGGGAGTCTTTGTCTTTTGTCCATAGGTTCTTGGCTCATTGAGGAGCTCCCAGGTTTCACTGAGATGTGTCAACAGGACCTTGGAGTCACTGAGGATGTTACTCAGGAGGTTCATGGTGCCATGGTTTTTGCGGCTCATTAAGTTTATCAATATACATTTTTAGTACATCCGGACGCTCCATTCTCCGAGAAGGGTCTTGGAGTCATTTTAAAAGTTCCAGTTGTTCCTGGGGGAAGAATCATTGTTTTAAAGTCAGGGTTAAAGACTCAGGGGATGTTTTTGATGAAAGAATCAATTTAACAGGAGTTCTTATAAACTTTACCAGCGTTCAAGGAGCCATTTGAAGGTTTCGGGATGTTACGGACATTGCATTGGTCTTTTTCCGAAGCACCTGAGTTCTGCAAGTGAGTTTACATTCAGTCAGCGTATTCTGACACTCCTGGGGTCGGAGAGACGCTCACAAGGTTACAGGAGTCGTTAACAAGGTGTCAGCCGTCACAGAGAACAACATGTTCTGATTCCGAGAGTTTTTCAGGTTTTCAAGTGTTATTTTCAATTTTTCAGCAAAAGTTTTAGAGTTTCAGGTGTCATGAAGAATGATAAAGAGATTCATTCACTTTTAAGAAGGAAGCTGAGGAAGTTCAGTGAATAGGACGCAGGAGTTACTGAGGATGTTCCAAAAGTTCTTAGGAAGGATTCATGTTGCCTTGTTTCAGACACTCCAGAGGTCACTGAGGAGGTTCTTGGATTATTTTTGGTTGTTCCAGTTGTCCCAGGTATCGCTGTTTTATATTCTCAGCCAAAGAGTCACGGAGGATGTTGTAGATGTCTCTAAGGGAGGTTTGTAGATTCCTAAGGGGTTATTGGGGTTCTTGAGTAGGTCCTTAGGAATCCCCTGAGAACGTCTTGTGTTCCTCATTGGGTGTCAAACACACAATATGGTTCTTTGAGTTGAGAGAAAGTTGTTAGTGTCAACAGAAGGTTCCAGAGAGCATGGAAGATATTCTTCCATTTCGTTTTTCAGAAATCTCACTGTTGTTTTTCATATTCCCTCAAAGAGTTCAGGAGGTTCTTTAGATCAGTGGGAGGCTTCCAAAGTTTTTTTTAAGAAGGTTGGGTGCATACTTTATAAAGTCCAAGGGTCTGTGATGAAGTTCTTTGGTTACTTGGCAATGTTCCTGGATTCATTAGAGATGTTGAATGGTTCATTTTGGAGGTTGTGGAGATCACAATGTTTCACGGTGCTTCAAAGTATTGTTGAGGCAGTTACAGTCATCGAGGGGGATCCTGGAGTCTTGGTGTAGATTCTGTAAGTTCAGTGGTCTCACAGAACATTGTGTGAGGCATTCATGAAGCACAGGAGTAATTTAGGAAGTTTCTAGAGATCCCACTGAGGTTTGACGGAGCCACAGTTCTTAGAGTGGTTGCATATTCACAGGTTCTATGGCTGCTGTATATTTGCAGCATCAACACACAGCACTGAACTCCATTTCCTGTTTTGGCAACTGCTTACTTTACAAAAACCCCATTAACTCACTAATCATAGAGATGCCTGATGCTTGTTTTGGACACACTCATGCACAGACACTCTTTCTCGACATGCACACACTCATTAGAGCCTGCAGTGTTACACCACTTCATGCTGAGGAAAGACTCTGAGTGTTCAAAGCTTTTCTGGGCGGAACAACATGCACACACACACAATCACGGCGTTACATAATGATGTAAGCAGCGGTCCATAGTTTTGGAAGTGGGACACTCGCTGAGAGACGGTCTGACGAAACTACAGTCCTGAGGATGCGTGTGTGTATAGCTTCTCGAGTGTGTTTGTGTGTTTATGTGTGTGTGGGTATCTGCTCCTCATTAACCAGTAGATAAAAGGAGTGTAGAGCGATAGAAGAGGTGATTCCTCCCTGTGGAACCATACCTCCCTCTCTGTTTCTTATTTGTATCGCACAGAGTGTTTGGTGTGAGTGTGTGTGTGTGTGTGTGTGTGAAGTCAAGAAGCTTTATAGTAACAGGCGGCGTTCTTTGGATGTCCTCTCTCGTCCCCCGGGAGGTAGGGAGAGAGAGAGATGGGGAGAGAGAGGGAGAGAGGGAGGTAGATTTATTTTTCCAGGTCTGTTGTTTATTTGAGCTTATCTGTGGTGGCCGCTGTACACTACAGAGAGGTGTGTGTGTGTGTGTGTGTTTGTTTGTGTGTATTTGTATTTGGCAGTTGCTGTAAATCGGAGCTTGGCCAGCATTCGACTGATGTACAACAGCAAGGATGCTGAGAGCTGCAGCACACACACACACACACACACACACTTATACACACACACACACACACACACACACTATTTATATCTCACCACAACACCAGCAAAATAATACAATCAAGGACACACCACAGAGTGTGTGTGTGTGTGTGTGTGTGTGTGTGTGTGTGTGTGTGTGTGTGTGTGTGTGTGTGTGTGTGTGTGTGTGCACGTGTAACCAGTGTTTTTGCCTCCTGGTGGTTCCAGGGGTCATTGAGTCCATGTGTGTGTTTTAACTTCACAGGTGTCATTGAGAATATCTCCGGGGTTCTAGGAGCCAATTAGAGAATCCAGGAATTTGATCAAACATTTCAGGCATCGCCCCCGGGGGGTTCTTGTGGTCCTTCAGATTTTTCAGGTGTAGCTCAGTAGGTGGTGGTAGTTGCTGAAAGGTTTTGGGGGAATTTAGAATGAGACAGACTGGCTCTCGGTGCTGTGAAGGGTTCATGGTGTGGTTCAGAGGTCCCAGTGGTTCTGGGGAATGTTTGCAAAGGTCCCTAACAGGGTTTGAGGTGTCGTTTAAGAGGTTCTGGGAGTCAGTTCAAGATTCTTGGGGTGTTAAACGTGGCTCCAGTGTTTATATGACTAAAATGGTTTGATGGATTCTTAAGAATGTCTATGTGGGTTTAAAAATTCAACCAGGTTTTTATTGATAAGGTTTCTAACATTGTCAGGCTCATTTTGAGGTTAGCTCGGGCTCACGTGAACACTTAAGGGTAATTCTGAGGAAACACTTGGTCTTAAACACCAAACTTTTATTTGTCTATCGTCATTTTTCCCTTCTGTAAAGGACCTTCCAGAGGTTTCACACCGGGCAGAGGAGGTTGACAGGATTCTTGAGGAGGGTCCGTCGGCTTTCAGATGATGATTCCGAGTTCTTTTAGGGAAGTCTAGAAACTGGACAAGTGAAGGGGTCATCAAACTGTTGGGGTGAATCTGAAGCTTCAAACGTCCTTGATGATGACACGGAGCATTCAAACATCAAGAGTCACTGATAGAACCGTGAACCACTGAGAGGTTCTCATGGAGTTCAGTGGGTCATTTTTAGGTTGGAGGTGTGACCCTCTCAAACTAATATTTCTATTTGAGTTGTCACTATTCTGTGAATGGGTTTTCATAATCGTGAGGTTGCCATGAATTCCGTCATTTTGCTGACAAACTTTTGATCTGGTGTTTGTGAGTGTGGATATCAAGGCTCTCTGTGACGACTTTTGCCATTTGTATTTTTGAGTAGCAGAGTAACGGTGTCCTTATCTCCAAGTCTTTATCTGAATCCTGAGCCTAGAATAAATAATGGGCTTCTGTCATCTGAAGGTGAAATGTTCACATTTTCCTCAAGTGTCTGTTCCTCAGTTATTGCTTTATTTGTTGACATCTAACCTTTAACAAATAGTAGCTTTAGAAGACACGTGTATCGAGATCATCATGAATATTCAGTGCCGTGAACTGCTCTGTATTCTCCTCAGAGTTTGAGCTTCTTGGCTCTTAAACTGCAGCTTGAATAAACTGTCAAACTGTCCTTCCTGTCAGCTCGACTTCTGCTTATTGGCATGAAATATAAAAGAGCTTGAAATATAAAAGCCCTCCCTGCAAAGCCAAAAAAAAAAAGATGCATTTAGTTTCTACGCCACGATAAGATGGTAAGATGTGACTGATCCATCATGAGTCCTCTGAGCGTCACCGATTCCAACTTATTGGTGATCATTCGATATGACGGAATAATGACAGGATACGATACACGACAGTACGATACGATGAAACACAATACAATGTGCTGCTATAGTATAATAAAGTACATGTATTTAATAGGAATAGTTAAAAATCAGTATTGTCCGCCAGAGGGTTGAAACTCGTAGGAGATCCACAAGTATTCTCTGTACCCTCTAAAAAAACTGCTCGTACATCTAAGAGAGAGGTGTTCTACTTTTCTGAACAAGAACAAGACGAGTCTGGAGCTGTGCTGACTGATCTGTGGTCAGGGAGGATGTCGTTGACCTTAACATGCTGGACATGATCGAGGTACCGTTTAAATTTAAAAACACTCGTCTGTTTCACCCTGATTCTGTGGGTGAGGCTGAGGATGTACATGAGCTGTTTACTACGGCTTTTCTGAAAATCCTCCGCAGAGATGAAATGCCTCTTCAGTGCTTTTTAGTTTGTTGTGAAAATTAGTTTTTTCCATTATGTCTCTTTTTGCCACCTCTTGGCCTCTTTTAACAGATGATTGATTTGCTTTTGTGCCACTTCAGCTTCGCCCGCTCACACTTTCTGAAAGCTGCTTTTTTCTCTCTTGTGTACGGTCCTTCACCTGTTTTTGTTACGTGAGGGTTGTCATTGGGATACACAACAATGTCCTTTTTGATGACCACATAATCCACGCAAACGTTTATATAACCGCGCACTGACTCAGCAGCCTCATCTACATTTGTGTGGTGAGAAATGTTCCAGTCAGTGCACATGAAGCAGCCTTTCTGTGTGTCCCTGTGCTGTCATCCGACCACCATCGCTGCTTTAACGTGTCGTTAAACTCTGGTTAAACACAGGCTTGTTTGATGTGTGTCGTCGTCCGGTTGCCAAAGGTCGAGGTTTAGCTGTTCAAGCATTTTTGATATCACCTCAACATCAATTTAAACCCTCGTTGTCTCTTGTTTTATAACAAATATATTAAAACCAGGAAGGAATTGCTTGAAATTGTGATGGTTAATGTCAGAATGAAAATGGGAGAATTAAACAGTAATATGCTTCTATGAAACTTCTATAGGAAACTAGAATGTCTGTCAGTAGAGCTCATTCCTCTGCCAGGGCCCCACAGTCTCTAAATATATCTGATTTCTTTCATTGAGGTGAGTCACTGTTTAAGAAATCAATGAAAATGTCCAAAAACGTTTCTCACAGTGTTGAAGAAAGTAGTGTCCACCTCTTTGTCCAACCTCAACCTTCCACCTGGTTCTGTGGAAATCCTCTCTAAAGTTTTTGTGTAATCCCAAAGAAACGAACGGACAGGGTGAAAACGTAACCTCCTTAGCAGCTTTAAGAAATGGACGAAGACTCTGCGTCTGTGACGATCATCAAACGTGTCAGGCTCTGAAACCTGTTTTCTCTGGGAAATGACCAACAGGGGGCGACTCCACTGGTTGTTTCTATCGAAGTCTACGAGAAAATGACTCCACGTCTTATCTTAGTCTGTAAATCATAAGAAGGTCAGTTGAGACACAGATTATCTCAGAGATGAAAGTCATCACTCATCCGTGCGCTCCGATCACGCCTGCTTCAGCGCAGAGCGAGCTAAAAGCGTCCGCCTCCTGCTGGGCCCTTGCTACGGTTAGCTACCACCGCGAGCGCCCGCAGCTGTTCCCGGTGGGCTCTGCCTGTGTCGTGGCGGCGTCTCCAGGACAGATGGCCGGCCGGTTGGGGGGCCAGCTCGGGGCCGCGACCCCCGGGAACTCGTCCAATGAGAGCGTGGAAGCAACAGGGAGTTGGCCACAGGTCTGGTTGCTAGGTTGGTGTTACATCATGAGAACTAATGAACAAAGGTTGTGTGTGTGTGCTGAGGTGATATCAGAGTGTTAATGGGGGAAAGTTTACAGGTAAACACTCCCACACACACACACACACACACACACACACACACACACACACACACACACACACACACACACACAGTAAGCCTCCCCGGTGTGTCTTACTTTGTTTTTCTGATGTCCTGCTGCGGCCCTCAGTGGGGATGGATTGCCATGGAAACAAGGAGACTGTTAGGGTTGTTAGGGGTAAGCTCAGTGCCGATTTACCTGACAAACACACACACACACACACACACACACACACACACACACACACACACACACTCAGATAAGACATAAGCTTAATAAAGTTCGTACATCACTTTTCAAAAGAAACTTACAAAGTGCTCACAATGCCAAATAAATATAGCGCAGGCTCTAAAAGAGAAAAGGCATCAAATAAAGTGAGCAGTAAAAATACTGAGGGTAAACTAAAGAGAAATATAAAAGAGGAGTAAATATTAAAGCAGCAGATAAAGGCCTTTGTATAAATGTCAGTTTTAAGACACAATCTTTAAAATTTCTCCTGCAGAGGACGAGTCACATTGAAGCCTGATAAACCTCAGCATGAAATGACTCCACAGTCGCGCTTTCACAATGGTATTAAGTATTTTCCACACGAAAATGTACTTTTACATCCAGAGTAAAGGTTCTTATTAAGAAAAACTTTCAGTTTGTTAAAGTCCTGTGCACATCCGAACTCAAATGGTGGTTTGGTTTTTATTACAGGCGTGATTCTCGTCTCCTTTGAATTTTAAATCAAACTGAATTTTACAAAGGCAAGAACATTTTGTCCTGTTGTGATTTAATAAATGTGACGTGGATTTACATACACACATTATAAAATAAGCTACTGTCGTCCAACAGTAATTTGAAATGATCCACATGGGCAGAAATCTGAGGCTTTGATGAGAGGGATTCAATCCAAACTAACAAACTGGGGACTTCAATAAATAAAGCGTCATATTACATAAGACCATCTCATGTCTTTTGGGTGAAATCTCAATAAGCAAAGCAAATACGCAGCATTTAAACACTTTAATGTTTAATCCTACTTAAAAATAAAACTCCTGGATTGAACAAAAAGCACAGAAATATAAACAGCAAAGTAAAAAAGTTATTAGAATGAATGTAGAAAATAACCTCTGTGTTTTATCATCATATATTATAGGATTCATATTTATTAATTAACTGCTTTATATACTGTTTAGTTTAATCTTTATTTTTTTCAATTGATTTAGTTGAAAGTAATTTGAAAATGTAGATGTGACCACAACATAATGTCTCAAAGTACAAGTGAAAAAGACATTTAAAGTCCAAGTACTTCAAATTTGTTATGTAAGTGACTGAATAAATCAATCAATGCTTTAAGTATCATCAGAAGACTTCACTTAAATGATAACAGAGGCAAGAAAAACAAAATGAAAGAGTACTGGAGTAAACACGAGTACTTCAAATAACTGTAGTCCAACGTTTCAGCCGAAGTCTCCGAGCTCAGTCGATGAATCTTTTAAACTTCTCCGTCAGAGTTAAATTGGGCGGAGGCGGGCTCTGGGCTCGTAGATTAACAGTAGCTTAAGGTGCGTGCCGGTCACATGCCGCCGCTTCGCGTTCCAGCCTTGATCGTCCATTAAGCTCCGCAGATTAATGCTCTCAGTAATTAATGAGCAGCTTAGCGGCAAATCACAGAGTGGACCCACTCTCCTAAACCGATATTGTTTCTCATTAGCGATGGAACCACGGACGTAGCCGAGCATTTCCTGACCCGTCGCTCAACACGCCGCTGATTGATGAATGCGACCCGTCGCTGTGAATTAGCAGAATTAGCAGCAACTTCTGCAGAAAGGGTCAGCGACAGGAAAGAGTACTCTCTTTTTTTGGGATAGTTTTTAAGGCTCTTTTATCCGAATTACTTCATCATTATCATCTTACTATAAAAAAGAGCTTCCTTCCCACGAGGAACTACTTGTAGAAGGTCGGTCACACGGAAAATAATAATTACAAAAGACAGACAGAGTAATGAAAAACAGAAGTTATTCATTCATCCTGAGCTCTTCAGCATTAAGTTAATAAGACGTAAATGTTATATCTCTTCTTTTAAACAACCATTTAAGTCACTGTGAATCGTTAATATCCATTAACATCAATATTGTCTCTTTCATATTTTAAAGTCATAGTTTTCAGGGTAAAGGAGAATAAAAAAAGTGTTGGAGTCTTTTTGAATTTCCAGCTAAATGCTTCACTGGTTAAATGTTACTTTCTTCCTCCAGATCAGTGAATTGACCCGTTTTCAATTAGAGGAGGCAGAACATTTGCTCTTATTCAGGCACAAATAGATTTCTGTCTTCATGAGTTAATAACAATCAGATTTTATATTTTAACAACGTATTCACTATTCTCCAATTCTTGTTGGCCCAGTTTTATTAAACACATTCCCTCTGAGATATTTGATATCAGACACTTCTTCAAACCCAAAGTTACAGCTGTTATCTCTTATAACATTTGTTTGGTTTGTGACGAATCAATTATACAAACCTTCCTCTGAACTTCACAGGGTTCCCACCTCATGCCGTCTCTATCCATGACTATGATCTGCTGTGTTCTGGAAAAACCTTCCATGGTCCTAACGAGAATTTAATTCTGCCAAAGACACTGAAATAGGTGCGTTACGCTGCTACACACCCGGTGGCCAGAGACGTGATGTTTCTGTGTTGTCAGTCCATCCGTCATATTCTTGTGAACAGGATATCTCAAGAATACTGTTTGGATTTGAGTGGTCGAAGGTCAAAGGTCACAATGTATTTGGACGAGCTGTGCAGAAAACAGACGGGGGGGGGGGGTAATAGTTGAAAAGGAAAAACAAGAAGACATCTCTGTAGTTCAAAGTTTTTCTGTCGCTGTCTTTGGCACAGGAGGTTGATTTCCCACTTGATTCTCAGGTGTGACTCCTGGATAGAACATGACAGGAAGATGATTTCCCACTTTCTGAATCCCACCTACAAAGCTTTGATTTCTAAAATCTGACGTGGGCAGAGATTCACAGGTCTGACTCCTGGATAGAACATGAGAGGAAGGTGATTAGACGCAGATAACTGAACCTGAAACAACGTGAAGCCCTCGGTGAATAATCCTAAGTAACGTCGTGTTGGGGGGGGGGGGGGGGGTGTACTGTAAGTCGACAGCAGTGGGAAGTAAAAGAGCAAACTGCAGCTTTCAAGTTGAATTCAGGCTTTTAAGGCAGCAGGATTTTCAGTTTTCTCTCCATCGAGTTATTACTTTCTTGACTTGTTAATTTGAATATTTCATCCACCTCTTCTGGTTTCTGTCCCACAGATTCCTGAAGCTAATATGAGCCTTCACATTTCGCTCCTGCTCAGTGGGCGAGCGGACAGCGGGAGGCCTCCCTTTTGGCAGATTTACATTTCTGTAGGTTATTTCTGACAGATAAACACCACTTTGGCTTATTCTCACCTCTGTGGAACCTCAGTGCTTGACAGTCATAATTGCTTTAAATCGTACTCAGATGCTGATTTCTTCAGGAGATCTTGAAAACAATGAGACGTCTCAGATTTAACAAAACCACACTGAAGAATCAGTGATTTCATCGAGTCGTTCAAACATAAAACCAGAGTTTCGATTAAATGTTTTCCCTCAGTTTAACATCGTCATATAAACACTGGGCTCTGTGTTGAGGAGGTTGATAAAACTACTTTTATGACTCTGTAATAATAAAGATGGAACTTGTGAGAGAACATAAAGAAGTTCAAACGGAGACAGTTTTATCTTCAGCTGTTGTGTTTGATATAAACTTTGTGTTTGTGTTGTTTATGTGAGCAACACAAAGATAATTAAGTGAGAGACTAATTCAACATGAACTGTTTTTACGTCCACTTCCTCTTTAAAACTTTATTATATTTTGACATTTTGTTGTTAGCTCAGCTGTTAGCATCCTCTCCACCCAGATGTGCTGGTGAAATGGATCAATGGAATCAAACTGAATGGGCGTAAATTATTTTAAGCCACTGCTTCTGTCTGGACAACGTAAAAAGCTGTTGATTTTGACTACCCATAATGCACCTGGAACCTGGTTCTGTGTAGTACCTGTTTTTCAAAGAAGTCACTGTTGCACCGTGTGTCAGTGCTTGATTCAAGCCACCACTTTCCCCTGTTCTGCTGGTTTTTCTGTGATGTGGCCTTCATCTCTCTGAGGTGGCGTTTGACCACACGGTGTGGCCTGCACCTCTCTGCCCGCCTCTCACCCGGGTTCACCGTCAATTTCCTGAGTCCTGCCACCTCTTTCCACCCCGAGCCTGCCAATTATCCCGCTTTGCATCTTCCTCGCTCGACCTGTGAGGCTCACGGCAAGCGGCGATGAAAGAGGTGGCGATGCGAGCACCTTATTCATATTCATCTCCCAGGTGCCATCACTGTGCGGCTGGGAAAAGTCCGGCCAATTAGCGGAGCCGGTGTAAATGGAGGGCGGGGGGGGGGGGAGGTCTGGATGTCTCCCTGTCAGGACCGTTGTCACAGCAACACGAGCTCTGATGTTGTTGTGAGGTGAGGCAGAGGGACGACAGCAGAGGAGGGAGGTCGCCATGAAGAAAAAGGACGAGTGTCTGTGACAAAATTCAGTGGGGCGGCTTTTCCTTCACGGCCACCCCCCCTCCCCTTCGCCGTCCAGGAAGTCGACAGCAGGACAACGTCTGGGCCCCATTTGGCCCCGAGCCTTTGCTTTGCGGGATTTAGATGAGATTATGGGGTGTCGGAGACAGGAGACGTCAGGATTGAACAAAAACCAATGGCTAATCCATGGTGACCCCCTTGCTAATCCACTTATTTGGCAGGAATTAACGGAACGATCCTTCTTAAATTAATAAGGTTTCCCCACGTCCTGCCTCCAGAGCAGCAGGAGAGGAGTCGGACCCTCCCCTCACGTCGGTGTCGAGACAACAAATGTTTCATCTTTGTTTAGGCATTAAAATTACGTCTTCACTTCCAGACCCCCGAGTCTTTCAGATTGATTCATTAGTAGTTTGATGAATTACTATTTAAGGTGTTTTGTATTTATATCATTTCTTTCTTTCTCTATTAAACCAAAGTTCTCAATCAAATTGGATCCATGTTCATCAGTGCATTAATCCCACTCGTTCTCATTCAGGCCCTGACACAGGACACAGACTCATCGTTTGCCACTTGAACGTATCAATACCAACATCGCAGTTTAGAAATGGAAGTGGGAAATAAACTCGTGAAAACGTCCAAGTACAGCAAACGTTCAAAGAGAAAAGACGTGCGCCGGCTCAGGATGTGTAGAACTTTGATCTTTAACTTTAGATTTCACTCGAGGCAGCTTCACTTTCCTGCTGAAGTTCTTTGTCATTATTTACCTCGACTGTGGAGTTCAGCTTCTCCTATCACAAAAGATCTTTAAGACATCTTGAGCTGTTGCTTTATAGAGTGTCTTGCGACTCTCTCACTTGCATCACTTGTTCGAATTAACGTCCGTCCCACAGCTCTAACAATAAAGTGTGAATAAAGACGGATGACGGGACAGCGTACCACGGGTCCACTTCACGATCACTACAGCACAGACTCAGACAAGATGGCAGCCTTCACATCCATGTTATTTTGGCTTCATTTCTGGATAGAGTCCCATCATTCATCTTTATTTTACAGTTCACGGCTCTCGCGCATTAAAGGTGGACCTTCAAAACAGCCAGCAATGTTTTTACCATCCTCATCACAAGTTATGTCAACCAGTATTTTACTAAGAAGATATTTTTGAATCCGATGAATGTGGGCGCTGCCAGTGATTCGCAGAAATGAACCAAACAAGTTCAACCAACCTGCGGGTCGGTGTGATGCATGTGGACCTTTGTGAGGCTGGATATTTACAGCAGTGAATTTATAAACATCTTCGTTCTGTTTTTTAAAGAGCTGCTCTAAGGTCAGTTGAACTTTTCAGTAGCAAACGACTCTCACTTCTCCCAAGACCTTAAATATTTCAACACTCGAATGCTGAAATATTCTCTATATTTTCCATAAAAAAAGATGCATACTGTACAGCTTTCAGGCCGACAGCCTGAACGCTACATAACTGCAGCAAAAACAGTAACGAGATTCTGAAAGCAAAAGACTGCAGAACGTGAATGACTCAGAAGAGAGTGGGAAACCCGTAGCAGCAGACAATTTCAGCTTGATACATTATGTGGAAATATATGGATGAAAACGCAGGAAAAAATGAAACACAGAGCAGCTTTATTAGAATGTGACAAAAAACCAGCAGCCGAGCAAATGGAAGGAAAACTGCGGACGACGTGGAAACAGCCGAATGAAATAGGTGGAGTGGGGAAAAGGGTAAAAATGTCTGGATGCATGAGGAATGTAAATCTCTCACAGCCACCTGGAAAAAAAAAAAGATAAATTCATGTGAATTTCAAATTGAAACATGATGAGAAAAACCTGCATTTGACAGAAAGCAGGAAAAAGGATGAAGAATGAGACTGGGAGAGGAGGTGGGAGTCGAGTCAATTTTATTTACACAGGAGTTATCTCAGGGCAGCTTTCATATAGAGCAGGTCCTCTTTACAATATATTTACACAGACCCAACGCTCCCCTGTGAGCGAGCACATGGGAGGTCATCAGAGACGGGGAGGAGGAGGAGGAGGAGGAGAGACTGAGGACGGAGGGATTAGACGGACGCAGGCAGGTAATCCTGGAGGAGGAGGTCGTTAGCCGGGATCGAGCTAATTAAAATGTGATTTGTGCTACAAGCAGCTTACCGACTGCTGCACGAGAAGAAGAAGAAACACAGAGAGGGAAAAAAAAGAATGCAGCAGCTTCCTGCCACGAGAAACACAAATGTCCTTGTTGTAGAAAATACAATATTGTGTTTTAATGTATTTCCATTCGGTGAAACAACGACAGGATGAATGTGGTTCCCCCGGATCCTGAGATAAATCTTAATGGCTCTGCTGCTCCTCTGAGTTTTCATTAGCACCACCAGCAGGTCAAAGTTTTCACTTATGCTGTGAAATGTCTCAACATCAGCGCTGGCTCGATGCACCGCTGAGCCTCAGAACAGCCTCGCTTACCCGTCGGATTTTCTAAAGTGATGTCCATCGACAGCTGTTCCAATCTCCTGCCCTCTGCAGTACATGTTGTGAGCTTATTAACTGTTCCTATAATGATGGAAGAAGGCCTCCAGATTTGCAGCGAGCTGTCTGCATTCACTGCAGGCACACTGAGCTACAGCAGGCAGGGAAATAACATCGCTTTTGATCAATAAGTGCAGAACATTTTTCCTCGTGCACGCTTCGCTTTTTGCCGACTGCGAACTGCCGGTGCTCGGTAAATATGTGAAGCTTCTGAAGCCCACAGAAGACGCTTTGTCCTCAACGAGCACTTGTCACTGGAAATAATTCTGACGTCTAATCTCCTAATTTACTGAGACTACAGTGTTTTGGTTTTATCCATTATCTGTACCACTTATCTGAGTGTCGTGGGGGGGCTGGAGCTAATCCCAGCTAACACCGGGTGAGAGGAGTGGTGATAGAGACGATGGACCATTCACGCTCATCCTAACCTGCGTCTGTTTGGACTGTGAGAGGGAGAAACTCACACAGGCACAGAGACAACATGAAAGCTCAGTTTAGCATTTAGCATCTTTATTTAGTTGTAGAAGAAATGAATCTGCAGTGTTTTCAGAGAAGGAACAGACTGTTTCACACCGACCTTGTTTGGTTCAGACCTGCAGACCTTTCAGTTTAGTCTGAACCAGAGTATTTGAAAGGTTCCGACTAACAGAGGAGTCCTGGGTCTGGATCAAACTGAACCGTGGCTTTCAGACCAATTGCACTTGTTTTATTTGTCAAATGAAACGAGTGAACAAACAGGTGAAGCCTGGTTCAGACTCTCAGATGAGAAAACGCAGATGTGCGACAGATATCTTCAGTGTGAGCAGCTCCAGACGATGGAGGGATTCCAGAATGAAAATGAATGAATATCACAGGGAGCCTTTACATTTCTGTTTATTCAAATCTATCAGTTGTTTGATAGAATCGCTCCCTCTCTCGTTCTTCCTCCTCCCACTCTTCTTCCCGCTCTCCCTCCTCCTCTCTGAAGCACTTGGATATTGGATTCTGAAATGTTTCTGTATCGTATTGATTTTTGCTTTCACTTCAGAGCAGCTCAGACAGCCTCAACTTGTGTGTGTGTGTGTGTGTGTGTGTGTGTGTTCATGGATTCTTACATCCAGCGTATTGTTTCTCCGTCTCTCTTTCTTTCACACATTTTATGGTCCAGTGTTAAAACAGGTCTGGAGGTAAAGGAAATTTCCTTCTGCTCGTTTGTTACAAACAACACTGACCAAGTGTTTAGAGGAATTAATGATCTGTAAAAAGAGCCGCATATTTGTGAGGTGTTTTTAAATATTTGCATCATCGATAGGAACCAATCAGATCAGAGCAGGGAAGTCAGAACCTCTTGAGATGGGCTCAGACTTTAGTGATTTGAGATTTCTACCCCCCCGAGCTGACAACACACCAACGTCATCTCTTTAATCTTCCACACAGAATACAATCTGCCTTTTACATTATTATGAGGCAGCGTTTCCATTTGATGATAACAAAACAATGTGTCATGCGTTGGTGACACAGACCGACAAACTATAACCCTTTAGTTAGCGGAGAATTAGATTTGTGAAAAACATATCAAAATAAGACAAAGCAAATGATTTCATTTTGCAAATGTATTAAAACGAGTCCCTGTTTCTACAGAAATGAAACAATCTCTGGATGTAAAAACTGAGGAGTGATTTGGAAAAATGCTCACAGGTGGAAAATGTAGTGGAGACTATTTGTGGTTAATAGCCTGAAACACTGTTCACATATTACCTGTGAAATGAAACGAAAACATTTCATTCTCTTCCTTCTTCCTGCAGTGCAGTGATTTATTCTGGACTTTATCACATTATCAGATATTTGATGTTTTTCCATAAAAGCAGAAATGAGACATTTGGAGCTCGCCTGGGCTCCGCAGCCCGATGGATTCAGAAACATCCAGTTCCTTCCTCTGCTGTTTGCAGCTGAGTTGGACTGAAGGAGCTCGGAGAAGTTTGGAGGAACTGATTTCCTCTTTAATCATCCTGTAAGCATGTGGGGACCGTCAGAAGTAACATTACAGCGAGGGGAAATGTACTAAATGGGAAGTGGAGTGCGGTAATTGTCCTTTTAATGGACGCTTGCTTAAGTGTGAAATGCCTTTGAATTGGTCCGTCATCATCACTGTAGTCGTCCATAAATAGACACAATGGGCCCCTCACACACACACACACACACAGACACACACACAGACACACACACAGACACACACAGACAGATCCAGGCCGGTCTGTGTGAGGCCGGCTGGCCGGCAGCTATACGGTGAATCGGCTTCTTGTGATCCGCTCGCTGTGATTGGATTAAGCCGTCATCCGTGGCAGATGATCTGCTTGTCCACCCACACAACAACAGCCAGATCCCTGCCACTCCACCCCGATCACTAAGCAGATTTGACAGACAATAGCATTATGCCTCCGCCACATGTCTTTCATTAACAGTGGGGGGGGGGTTACAGGAATCAGGACAGACTGAAGCTCTGGTTCAGATCAGTTTCTTCTCAATGTGTCTCTTCTGTGAATGAGCCTGTGTCTGCACTGACTGTGACGCAAGATGAATATAGAATGAACCAAAAGATTCTCATGATTTAATAGAGTAAATATTTTACTGTGGAGACAATAAGTTTATTTATCATCCATGAGAAGAGAAGTGGATTAGTTTAATGTTCTGTGTTGTTTCCTTTTCATTACGAAGTCTGGGACTTTCTTTTTTTACTCTTTCTATCTAGAGATGAAATAACCAGTGTTTGTGGGGATAAACATCAGGATGTCCACTCTTTGCTCTTTTCAAGGGATTCTGGGAATCCCAGCAGAGTTCATGTTTCTGCTCTTGAGCCATGACCAACATCACAACATCAGGACCGGAGCTGTGAGACTGCAGACGCTGCATGTTAACACTCCAGCACCTCCACCACCCCCCAGCGCTGTTTGGTGATTCTGAGCGTGCTCGGCCAGCTCCCAGTCGAAGGCCGCAGCTTTCATGGCCGCGGCTCCAGAAAATCCAGGGAACCAGGAGAGAGCTACATGTGGCAGGACAGGAGGTCCTGGAGGAGGAAGGGGAAGAAATAAGGACATGGATGAAGAGTCAGATAAACAAGGAATCAAAAGCAGAAGAGGGAGGACAGGAATGAAATGGATGGTAGTGAGGATGAAGAGGGGGGTTAAAAACAAGGAGGAAGAGGAGGTGGAAAGTTGGAGCTGAAGGAGAAGGAGGGAGGTCCAATGAAGCAGGAGCTTCATAGGATGAAAATTAAAGGAATGAATGACATGAGAAAGAAAAAAAAACAGGAAATAAGTGAGTTACGGAGAAGAGGGATGAGGAAGATGAGTGGCAGGTCAAGAAAGGAGACAAGTAGGATGACTGCAAAAACAGGAAACATAGAGGAGGTGAGCAGGAGGAGGTAGAGGATGAGGAGGAGAGGAGGAGGCAGAAGAGTCAGGAAGCGAGATAATGAAATGAGGAGGTGTAGAAGAAAATTAAAATGATGCTGAGGAGGTAGAGGAAGAAAGCGACGAGGCAACAAGGAGCAGGAGGAGGTAGAGGAGGGAGGAGGGAGAACTGGAGGAGGGACTGGAGGTGTGTGCCAGGGTCGGAGTCTCGAGTTTGTGTTTTGTGTTTTCCCTCACGCAGCTCGTCTGCCAGCAGGAGGCGCTGGGCTTGTCCTGGATCAGACCATCTGTTAGAGATTTGGCTGCTGACCCTGAAAATCAAACCACACACACACACACACACACACACACACACACTGCGGTTCACTTGTGGTGAGAATCAGCTCAGCTGCAGCATCATGTGATCTGTTGAACATATGACACCTGTCTGTCCCTCCCTCTGTCCGTCCATCCGTCCACGTACTTATCCTCCCATTCAGGGTCACAGGGGTCTGGATTCTCTCCCAGCATGCTCTGGGTGACGTCTGTACCTCATCACAGCGTTTAAAAAAAACAACTAAAACTACCCACGATCGCCAATGGATCATTTTGTCCTTGGTGCTACAGGACAGGAAGTGTCGTCTCCGTCCTGAGCTTGTGTTTGATTCATGAGGAGTTTATGTGTAAATGTATGAAACCAGAACTGGAACATATGTAGAAGTGTGAAGTTTTTAAAAAGAGGAAATCCTCCGGGCAATAGAAAGTTGTAAAGTACATACGTGTAAAACTGGGGAGTGTATTTAAAATATTAGACTGAGTGTATTTTATTTCCTTGTAACAGCAGCTGTGCCTATATACAGTAACACAGTCACCTACACACACACAGTGTCAGTGGTGGTTAGCAGCAGGGACATCCGTCATGCTGCTGGCAGGCTGCAGCATCACCGAGGACCCGAGGTCTGAGGTCAAAGGTCACGGTGAGGGGCAAGGACAGAGCCTGGGGCAGCACAGACACACACACACACACTCATACAATGATGCACACACACATACACAGGGAGACGTACACAAATGCACATATAGTGACACACACACACACACACATGCAGTCCGTCCCTGATGTCGTGTTCACCTCCCCTGCAGCAGATCAACGTTTTGTCCCCCAGAGGACGACAAAGTCTGAACACAACAACCTTCTCTTTTCTCCTTTCCTTACCTCTCCTTCCCTCGTCTCCTCTCCCGCTCACCTCCTCCCTCCTCACACCTCTGTCCTCGTAGGTGACTATAACGAATGTCATTGAGCTCACGAGCCTCCCTCACGTCGGCCTTCGTGGTCGACCACAGCTGTGCCAGATGTGGATTCTCTCTCTGGGTCAAATGACAGCTGTCAGTCACAGTTTTATCTCATGTACAGGAACACTTGAGATTTTTCTGCTGATTGTTGAGAAACTTTTAAACTTTTTTTGTGGCTTCAGAATCAACTGAGATTTGTATTTTATTAGTGATGGATGAAGTATTTATGAAGGAGTTGGACGGTGTTGAGGTCACGGCTCAGAGCAGGGTCAGTCAGATTCTTCAACACCAAACTGTTTCATTACGGTTTTTTGTCTGTGCACGAGTCGTTTTCATGTCAAAGGGTCTTTCTAGTTTCTGCAAATATGCTGCAGCATTAAGATTTCCCTTCACTGCAGGTAGGAAGCTGAAACATAACCCATGTAGGTGGACAGGGTTTCCTGCACAGCATTTTCTGCTTTACTCATCGTTATAGATTCCTCTGGTGTACAAGGTGAAAAAACAGCTTTCTATCTTTCTGTTCAATCTCCTTTGTGAGCTCAAAGCTAATGGTGGAGATGCTAACCTGCAGATAAACATCACTCCACAGATTTGTATTGTTGTGAATCAAAAACATGAGGTGCAGCTCAGTGTGAAGGACTGACAGCTGTAAGTCAAGGGGGAAGGAACGTCACTGGGAAATAAGTGCTTCGTCTTTATTTTATGTGTGTGTTCAGATATAAATCTAATGGTGTGCGTTGACATGCTCAGATTCATGTCCGTGTTTGTACGTGTGTGTGTGTGATGAGGTCTTACTTATGGGGACCTGAATCTGTTCACACAGTCACATTATAGGGACTTATTTTCCACATTAGAGAAATGATTGTGTATTTTTTAAATGTCAAGGTAAAGACAAGTTTAAGTTTGGTTAAGTTAAGGCTAAGTTTAGATGAGGGCAATGTTTGGGTTAAGGAAAGTAGTATAAGAAGTAGTAGATTAGAGTAAGTCTCCAGGCAATCAACGTAATGTCCTTCGAAGTCATGAAGACACATCAGTGTGTGTGTGTGTGTGTGTGTGTGTGTGTGTGTGTGTGTGTGTGTGTCTGTGTGTGTGTGTTTGGGGAGTTGCTTCCTCAGATATTTCACCGTTTTGACAGGAAGTCAATTTCCTATTTGCAGTTTGTTCTGGCAGCGATTGGTCCAGTCTGAGTTGATTTGTCTTCATCCCGACCAATCAGATCCTCAAGCACACACGGTCACAGGTCGTCATAACGACAGATCGGGTAGTCATCAGAAGTTCTGTTGGCACTCAAACGCCCCAAAAACTTTTTCTGGTTAGAAATGTTTAAATATGCATTTTTATCAAATGTGTTTACTGTGTGTGTGTGTGTGTGTGTGTGTGTGTGTGTGTGTGTGTGTGTGTGTGTGTGTGTGCTCGTGCTGTCTCACTGTGAGAATCTATCTGAGAGAAGAAAGAAAGAAAAGAGCTCCTTCCTCAGCGGCGGCAGCTGCAACCTTCGCTATTCATCCCTGTCATTAGAGTGTCTGAAGCCGCCATATTATTCTGTTATGCAGTTTGCTGCGTCTCTGTGTGTGTGTGTGTGTGTGTGTGAGAAGTGGCTGAACTCTATCTGGAATTGAAATGAAAGCAGCAGCGTTACAGGAGCTATTTTCTTCTCTGTGGCCGGCCCTTATTGTGGACTTATACTCAACTGACCACTGGGTTTGTTTGGACGCTTTGTTCTGCGCTCTGAGTCTCATGTTAATGTCCACGATGAGCTCATTAAAGCACAAAACATGTCTGCCGTCCAAACACACACACACACACACACACACACACTCATGGAGATCAGTTGCTCCTGTTTGATGTAATCACAGCGGGCATGGCACACATACTGTACATCAGGACTTCTCTGAGTCTTCTCGTCCTCTGAGCCCCGTTTATTTTTCTTTAATTATGCTAAGTAGCTTCTTTTTGACTTTTTATTCTCCGCTCTTCGCCTCGATTTCAACCAGACACCCTCACACGTCCGATAACGCTGAATCAAGGACTCCGGGATCTGTGTTGAGACGTCTGCTGAACTATATCTGAGCTCGTTTTATATAAAAATCAAGATTATAAATTAAGTACAAAAGTTGTATTTCAGTTAAACTGGAGGAAAATGCCGGTAGATTTACACATATGTTTCACAGTTTTATGTTAAATAAATAAACGTGACGTGTTTCTCACATCTCAGTTCACACATACGTACAAAGTGATCTTCTTTAGATTAATCACAATTGAAATGTGAGATATGAGAATCAAGCATATTCACGTGTAATGATCTCAAACAGGAACATGTGGTTTATGGATATTTATCACTGATGATTCATCCGTCTGCAACTTTAACCGTTCAGAAGAAGTCACTGCTGCACAAACATAAACACAAAGTGTGTTTTCATAAGAGTGTAACGTGTTTCCAGAGGCGGAGTCGATCGCTTCTTCCTGCTTTAACCCGTCGTCTGATTTTATAACCAAATATTTCTGATGCTGCTTCACCTGCACGAAGTCACCGTTAATCAATGAGAGTGGAGCCATTAAAGCTCCGAGTCAATCAGTCTTTCTCTGAATTCTCAAGTGTTCAGTGAAACATGAGTCATGGCATTAACCACTGAACACACACACACACAGCAGGATCTCCTCTTTAGATAACAGAGGAGATGAAGAGGAGGAGTTATCGTTAAAAGGATTGGGCTGGCAATGGTTGGCATGGCGACTTCTGCCAAAGAAGTCCTCCTGAAGTTTTATTTTATCTTTTTTCCCCCTCAGTCATGAAAAGGCTTTTTACCAGTTTCCTCTTTCTGGAGGCAAGATGTTAAAAAGCTGGAGGAGATCAGACGGAGTGGGGGGGGGGGGCGGCAGAGACGTGGGCGGTCTGTAAAGGAAAACTGAAAGGACAAATGAAGTGAGGTACGAGGTCGGACCGCAGCCCCGCCTCCAGACTCCCTTGTCCGCAGCTCGGCTCATTGTCTCAGCTCACGTTGCTTCTGCAGCTCGGCTCCACCGCACTTCAATAGAGAGATGATGGGAGGGCAGGTGTATTGTCCTCATGGTCACACATGAGAGGAAGCAGTTCAATCAACTTCCTGTTTCCTTTAATTTGACACGGAGACTGGAGATGAACGAGCGAAGTGAACAGTGTTTATGACACTGAATTCATGAACAGATTCAAACTAACGCTGCTGCTGCTGCTGAAGAGACGGTGGTCGAACGTGTGGACCATAACAACCCGTGTTGGAGTCCAGCTATTCTTTATCTCTGCTAATCTCATGAAGCCACAATATCCTGGATATGGGTGCAGCCATCTTGTCCCGTACTGACAGAGGTACCAA
The DNA here is from genome assembly GCF_024713975.1 of Paralichthys olivaceus. Taxonomy (NCBI): domain Eukaryota; kingdom Metazoa; phylum Chordata; class Actinopteri; order Pleuronectiformes; family Paralichthyidae; genus Paralichthys; species Paralichthys olivaceus. Next base: position 26,276,872 of record NC_091101.1, read on the forward strand.
GGTCCCACTGATACATGCTGCTACCCCCACTACTATATAAGTGATACTGCTGTTACTAATACTCATACTTGTAAGTAGTAGCATCATACAATAGAGTTTAACAGTGTACACACACTGCAGAGGAGACAATCTACTTCCTGTTTACATCACATGACCAGCGTACATGGACGGTCACGTGATATGTGTTTGAGATAATTACTGGTACGGAGCGAAAGCGCTATTATTAGTACTGCTGCTACTAATGCTATAACTTCAAGCACTGCTGCGACCACTACGGCATGTTTGGGTTTTGCTTATAAGAGCTGACAGAAGCTGGTAGTCGTCAGGCCGCATGGTGATGAAAGGGCTTGAAGCCTGATTGGTGCTTGTGTGAGCTTTTTTTCTGGGATGGTATCCCAGGAGGAGCACTTGTTTTCTACATGTCTGCAGCTCTTATTGGTAATCAAGCTTTTTAAGTCACACTCATTTAGCTCCTCCTGCTATCAGCGAGCATGCCCACCCTGCAGGGGTCCGATATAACGACTCCCTCTGCCTGTGGGTTTCAGAATAAAGAGAATCGGTTAAATGAGACTTCATACTTTGTGTTAAGGATCTTCTAATACATTTCACTTCGGAATCCATCTCGGTCCAGTTCTGTGTCATTTTGGTCTGAGTGGCTGAGCGCCTGTCCGTCAGCCTGCGACAGAGTGATTGAGAAAAAAAGAGATAAGTGCAGGAGCACAGCGGCTGAAACTGATTTTGCAAAAAGAAAAGAGGTATAGAGAAGAAGAAGCGGAGACCTGAGAGAGAGCAGGACACTTAAGAGGGAAAATCGACTTTGAAAAATGAGAAAGAGAGAGCGACGGGTCAGAGCTTCACCAATAAAGCAAAAAAAGAAAAGATTCAGCCTTGGCAGGAGAAACTGAGGCATTGTTCTGAGAGCTCTTCAGCCGGCGGACACATCCAGCTTCCATCTCCACTCTCCCACAGCCATTTAACTGATTTAATTCTCCAAAATGGAGTCTCTCTGTCAGACTGATCAGTTTGTTCTTTTCCCTCAGCCGTCACGCTCCCCTTAGCCTCCTCCACAGTAAATCTGTTTAATAGGAACACATAAAAAACAACATAAATTCAAAGGTTGAGCAACGTAAAACAGCACAACAAGCAACCTAATAAAGACGGCAATACAGCTGACTACTCACAATGTTATCTAATGCAGGGCAATAAGCTAATGCTAACTGAAGAGGTCGTATAAAGCGACAGGTCACATAGATCACAGAGCAGCTGGAGGCTGACTGACAGCTGATATCTGATGAGTCAGTCACTCACTGCAGTTTAAATTACAGACACTCCGATAACTGACCAGCAGCGGTACTGACAGTGTAAAAGTAAAAACAAGGTTAGAATGAAGGAACCAGGAACATGTGACCATCAGAAAAACGCAATTAAAGTATTTTTAGGATGTTTTCACACCTGAGAGTCTGAATCAAACCTCACGTGTTTGTTCTATAGTTTAATTTGATCCGGTTAGTTTTGGTTTCACATTCTAATTTAGGGAGCGCACTTTGAAAGAATTTTGTCAGACACACGTATGTCCTGTCGTCATCACCTGCAGCTTTCTCTTCTTTTTCTTCCTCTATTCTTTAATGCTGTCTTAACTTCCTGCAATTAGTCTCTCTGCAAACAAACCGATCTGGACCCTGACCACGTCTTTTGGTCATTATTTTGGTTCACACTGAATCAAATGAGGTACTTGTGAATTCGTCCTTAGTTTTTCAGACTAACAAACTTTAAATGTGGAGACGACAGGACGGGAATTCTTTTTGTAAATGATTATCTGTGTTAAATATGCACCAACCAACCGCACTGTGCCACCCTGTTGATACTGTGCACCAGATTCAATCAGATTAGATAAGAAAATGCTTTGTTGTTCAGTTTGGAACAGTTTACTTGGTGGGGGGGGGGTGTTCTATTAAGATACTCGTACACTAGAATTTCAACTTTCTCCTGCATCATGGGAGTGAGGAGTGTTTTTAATTGGCCATCAGACATTTTGGTTTGGCCTCTTCAGGCTCTTACATGGTTGTAGCATAGTCATGAGTCCAGTCCCTTAATTCAGCAGACGACACACAACCAATTTACCAGAGACAAATGCTGACAGCTTTTTTTTTGTGTGTCAAAAACGGTCAAGGCAGCGTGAAAGCAAACATAACCCACAGTCAGTTCAGTCCAGAGCGCTGGAGGACATAAGTCGTGAGCTTTAGTTTTCCACTCAGATGATCTACTCGAACAGTGTACGTTGGAATTTCTTGAACATTTCAAGTGTGTGCCCAGAAGTCAAGGTCTGAGCTGAACTGTGGATTTGTAGAATCATTGCACCCCAAGTTCTTACAAAGTTAACCCATTACTTAGCCATCAGACAACCCTGGAACACCCAGTGCTGACAAAGGACGTCCACTCAGTCAGCGGCGGACACATGCAGCCGCGTAGTGTTTATTCTATTGTGGACAGTGTGAGAATGGAAGCCTGGAGCTGTGAATAGAGGACACCGCTGGGCAGCAACCATTACATTATCACAGGCCCGACAGACAGAGAGGGCTGTTGAGTTACACTGCCACTTAACTTGGCACTGAAATGTCTCTTTTATGCAGCCAGACAACACCTTCATGCAGGTAAAAATGCCACTGAGACCTTTTTCTATTCTCTTTTGTGTGCAGCTGTTAGAGACTCAGCGACTGGAGAATGTGGATGAAGCAGCGGCTCCCAGTCTGTTATGGTTGTGTTAAAAGGGGTCTTTATGTCAGGTCTCACTTCATCTGAAGTCCTGATAAAAACTCACAGTCGCTGGAGGACCATTTGTGAAAATTCGTTTTTTGAACGTTTCCATTGTTGCTATCACTCCAGAATTTGTCCACTTCAACATGATAATAATGAAAAACATTCATGTATTAAGAACTTGAAATCTGTGACACCTCACTGTGGCTCTGCTCTTCAGCCTCGTCTCTAACGTATCAAACATGGAATATTTCACGGATTTTAAAAACAGAATTTCAGTTTGAAGACCGTAAAGTGTTTATAAAAATGGACGTAGACTTTTGGTCTGGAGAGTGAAGCCAACGCAGAAGTGCCTAAAACTTATTTTTTCTCTCTGACCAGCAGGGGGCGACTCCTCTGTTAGTTTCTATAGATACTTTGTCCTCAGGAGTTTTTGTCTCAGTCTTCTTCAAACAGCTGATGTTTAATAAATTATGATCATTTAGAGTCAAACGGACCAGAAAGCACCGGATGGATTGGGGGTGGACACCACAGTGTGATTGACAGCTAGTACCGTCCAATGGGTGCAGGTGGCTGCTGTAGGTGGGCGTCCTCAAGCAGTCCATCAGGCTCCACCCCTGCTCCTCCAAATATGGTAACTTCTGGTTTCCAAGATGGCGTTGGACAAAATGTCAAACTGAGGCTTCAGAACATCAGCTCACAAACCAACGGTTGACGTCACGTCACAGCGTTAACCCAACATGTCCATATCTTCAGCTGATTGAACGCCACGCCAATGATCCCCTTCATGACCCCTCGTTTCCGATATGCTGCTGAGCTGTCCAGGCCCAGAGACAACAAGGCAGCCCCGAATCTCGATGCATCCTCTACGTTACGTCACCGTTGAGGATCCTGTTGTCGTGTTACCCTTTGGTAAACTTCAGACCTGAGCTTCTTCCTCTGTGACGTCCTGCCCAGACTAACCTGTGGTAAACTCACGAGCAGAGACGTTACCCAGCTCGTTACTCTGCGGCTGTTTTTAACCTCTGTGATCATTGTACGTTTTGCCTTTGGAGTCATTAAAGCTGGACGTCCTCCTCTAGCGTGAGTTGTGATTAATCATCTCTATTTATAGAGAGTTTGTGAGAGTGTGGACGGACGAGTATTGAAGCTGATTTGAGATGACTTTGACTTTGTCGCCATTTCCAGCATATGCAGTTTTTGACCACCACTACATCTATCTATCTATCCATCTATCTATCTTTCTGTCTATCTGTCTATCTTTTTATCTATCTATCTATCTATCTGTCTATCTGTCTATCTGTCTATCTGACTATCTATTTATCTATCTATCCATCTATCTATCTTTCTGTCTATCTGTCTATCTGTCTATCTTTTTATCTATCTATCTATCTGTCTATCTTTTTATCTATCTATCTGTCTATCTATCTATCTATCTATCTATCTATCTATCTATCTGTCTATCTATCTATCTGTCTGTCTATCATTTATCTATCTATCTATCTATCTATCTATCTATATATCTGTCTATCTATCTATCTGTCTGTCTGTCTGTCTGTCTGTCTGTCTGTCTGTCTGTCCATCTATCTGTCTATCTATCTATCTATCTATCTATCTATCTATCTATCTATCTATCTATCTATCTATCTATCTATCTGTCTGTCTATCTATCTATCTATCTATCTGTCTGTCTGTCTGTCTGTCTGTCTATCTCTCTGTCTGTCTGTCTATCTATCTGTCTATCTGTCTGTCTGTCTGTCTATTTATTTTTGAATGTACTTTGCATTGAGAGGTTCTTGTTACAATAAAAAAGAGCTGACGACAGACATGACGCTTGTTTAGTTGTCTGCCTCCAGACCTGAGTATGATCGAACATCACATGAGTTGATGAAACCTAGCGGCCGGTGGGATGGTGGACGGCGAGGTTTCTTCGCTCTACATACAGTATCGCCTCAGGGCTGTTTTTCTCTTCAGCGGGGCTCCATCAAAGTCCATTTCTACCCCCCCCCCCCCCTTTGGTAAAGTGTGTTCTTTTTGCTTACATTTTTTTCAGTAGATGTTTTCATGCGTCGTGTCGTCTTGTCCCTGAATGTTACAGGATCAGCGTCTTACCCGTTGAATGTCTTTGAGTTCGGTATCTTACTTTCTTTACAGTTGAATTTTACCACGACTAGCTTTGGTTCTTGTGTTGTGAATGTGGTGAATCTACATCTGTGCCTCCTTATTGAGGTTTTGCTTGACTTCCTGTAAAAGCAAAAGCTGTATATAAAAACTGTCTCCATCCATTTTTTGTGCTAAACTAAAATAAGCTACTTGGCTACTGAACAGACAATTGTGACATAATCCCACAATCATCGAAAACGGTGAAAGTGCTGAGATCAAATGTCAACAAAACAGCTTTAGAAAAACAAGTTATTGGACCTTGAGTTGAGATCATTACTTTATACTCCATTAGAGGATTCTGTAGAAACCTCGAGAGACAAATTAATTCAACCCCTCTGGAGCCGACGTCTCCGTCCACGCTAACCTCCAACTTTCTCTGCTGAAACTTTGTCTTAATGTGCACCAGAAACCAAAGAAAAAGCTGGAACACACCGGTCGGCACTGGCTGCATACAAAGCGTCTCAGGGTACAAAACATAATTGCGAGGCGTCCTTGAAGGAGAAGCACATATTTATCATTTTCGCAGCTTTTATTAGAGTCGTGTTGGAAAGTATTTAGATATTGTTCAATATCTTTTGCAGTGTTAAGAGAAATGTGGAGGTGTTTGTTGTGTGTGTCTGCGATGACTGATGAGGTTGGGCTACCAGCGTATTTATAATATTCACAACTAAAACATTTGAGTTTTTACTCCACACACTTTCTGTTGTGAAGTTTCTTCAAATGATGCGAGGAGTCTAATTTTAGTCTTTTTGGCGGATGGCCTCCCGTCCTTCTGTTTAACAGCCCAAAGTTAAGCGAAACAAACGCTCTCTTCTTGGTAAATGTTGGACAACCTTTATTCGACGGCTGTGAGACTGAAGCTGATATTTAAAGGCTCAGGAGAGTTTCACATTTCAAACTGAGCTCTGGAAACTTGAACTGCATCTTTGAGGCGAACTTCTGTGTTTATCCTCCCACTTTGATTCCGTGCAGTTCAACAGAAAAGGCCGAGCGCCTTGACTTCATAAACCGGAGATCAGCTTTCTTTTATTTTATATTATTTTATCGAGTTTGAAGTCAAAATGTGAAAAACCAAAGACTTTATCACAGGAATAAATGTTCTTCATTTGTAAAACAAATCAAGCAGCTGCCAGTCAGCTGGATCCCTTTGTCTGGAAAGAGGAGATCATATTGTCATTTCTGCAGATTTATGTCCAGCGCTGTTCAGTTGAGCGTGTTTCAGTGTTTGATATGTAACGAACGTGACTGACATCTCACCACCGGTGTCATTCATTCAAGCTCCTCTCGTCCAGATGGAGGCAGTAGTCATAACAAATCATCTTGATCGCCCCCTGGTGGCTGGCTGCAATATAGTTGACAAACTCTGCCTCCTCCATGTTAGCAGATGGGCCTTGGACAAAACAAAAATAACTACACGTCAAATGATACCTTTCTATAAAAAATGGGGGGTGGAAGATGGCTGGTTTCAGGGCTTTGCTCGAGGGCACCTCAGTGCTAATGAGCAGAAGAGATCGGTTCAGTTCTCGTCACACTTTTCTTGCAAGGCCGCTTCTCAGACCACAACGACTACAGATACTTTATTTTTTCTAAATATCTCAACAGAAACCAGAAATTCTGGCTTCAAAATAAAAAAGGCTAAATGCGTTTCTGCCTTTCCTGAAGTATAGCGCTTGTATTTCCAGATCCATGAGGTGTTGGGGCAGAGATCTTCACCCTCCACACCTCCTGCATCTGTCGGGTCTGCGGTTTGAAGCTTCGATGATCAGAACCTGCAAACGCTCCAAACATCAGCCGTCACATTCTTTTTCTCCTTCAACCTAAATATGAACACATGCTATATTTACATACAGTATCTGCCTCCGAGCCGCGTGTAACCTGGCTTTGATTCAACACTGTTGTGACCCATTTCCCAGATCAATGACATCTGGAGGAGGAGGAGGAGGTGGCAGGATGGAGGGAGGGAGGGAAGGTCGCAGGGAGGAGCCGATGATGTCTAACAAACGCGCCTGGCGGGAGGTAACCTCTGGAGCAGGTAGCGTGGCGGAGGCTCTAAACGAGGCCGACGTCCAACTGTGTGTTTCATTATGAGCAGATGCTGCCACGATGGGAGGGAGGAGAGAGGGGTGAGGAGCGTGGAGGAGTAACAGGGAAGGAGAGAGAGAAGGAGGAGAGGAGGAGGAGTGAAAGCAAAAGAAGAGAATCAGGAAGGAAAGAATGAAGAGGAATAAAGGAGATGAGGAGGCAGGATGAGGAAAAAAAGCATGGGAAGGAGATGACACAAGGGGAGAAAGCAAGGAGGGATTAAAGGAATGAAAAGGAGGTAAAGAGAGAGATGGAGGAGGAAGGAAGGAAGCAAAGAAAGTAAAGGAGAGAGGAAAGTGAGGAAAGGATTAGGTGACGACTGTAATCCCTAAAAACTGCAGCAGCACACCGACCGTGTGTGTGTGTGTGTGTACACACACACACAAACTATGCAAGGTCACAACTTGCAGCAGCCAACCAGCTGACAACTACTACTATACTAATGTGTGTGTGTGTGTGTGTGTGTGTGTGTGTGTGTGTGGCCTTGTGAATCTCTCTCTCACACATTAACACTCGTTAAAGGATTTTATTTTAAACCAAAGTCTAAAAAGACCTTTGCACACAAAGTCCGTATTATTCCTTTAAAAAAGTTGCATGTTAAGAATAAATACGACCTCACTTTGAGTTTTATAATGAAATGATTATTATTATTAATTTTAGGTGAAGAATCCAAATGACTTCAGTTACATGAGCTCGAGACGTTAAAGCACAGAAATGTTTATTGAGGAAATGTAGATTTTCTTCTCATTCCATGAATTTATCTAACGTGTCACATTCAGTTCATGTTTGACTTGAGGCAGGAAACTTACCAGAGATGTGTTTTTATCTGATTTATTTTTAGTCAAATAATATAATATATTTAAAATGATGCATTTGACTGTGACAGTGTTTGTGCACAGCTCCATTTTTTTTCTGTGCCTCTGCAAACTGCTCCTACATTTTTTTAATTGCCTCCTTTTTTAAACATTATTTTTTCTTCAGCCAGTTTTCAATTAATCCTCCTTTTTTCTTTTTCTTATATTTTTGCTTTTTTCTCATTGATGAGACATTTTGCATGGAATGTGTTTTTCTGCGCTGCGTTACCTGAGGTGTAAGACGTTCGTATCTATCCTCTTGTAGGTGGAGCGTCGTCGAGCAGCGTGCTGGAGAGGGGGGCCGGACAAAAAAGACTGCCTTAAGACAAAACTAAAGACACAAAGAGCATCTAAAGCTTTTTCTCTTTTTTCTCCTCCTCCAATTTACTAAAAGAAAAGTGATTAAGTCCTCAAGCTTTTTTTCCCTCTCTGCTTCAGTTCTGAGGATTTTTTCTCCTCCCTTCGTCAAGAACTGCTTTTTTTTTGCTTCATGTTTCAAGTTCACGGTGAAAGTTTTTGTCGAGGAGATTCGAATCAGAAAAACCAAACGAAAGAAAAATACTTTTTGTTGGAGAAAATGTTTGAATAATGAATTTTCGTCGACGCTGCGCTCTTCTCTGTGTGGACGTTTCCGAAGTGGACACGATCGCAGTGGATTATCAGCTCTGCACCTTCTAATGGGGTTTTGCTCTTGTTGCTCTTTTTTCCTGCTGTTTTTGCAGCTTGGTTTTTTCTGTGTGAGAAACTGTCGCTCCACTTTGTTTCCCCAGGGTCACATTTTATCGGCAGATCGATCCTCTTTTCAGACATCTTCCTGTTTTTTGTTTTTATTTTTCCGGTAGCCCTGGTGCCTGTAGTTGATGATTGACAGTCAAGGTTCGGAGGACAGGGTGAGGGCAGATAATCAGCCCGCCCACCTCCTCCTCTCAAGGCCAATAGAAACTCTGGTTTGAACTGACAGGAGAAGCTGTGGACACCTTTTTGATCCCCTCCATCACTCCTCCACTTGATTGGGACGAATACAGTTAAAGGAGCAAGTCGACATTTTTATGGGAAATCTGTAATTGCCTCGTGAGCCACAGTCAGATGAGTGTGATTGTCTGGAATAGAAAGTGATGCAGTACCTAATTAGCCTAGCTTAGCACAAAGACTGGAAGCAAGGGGAAACTGCTAGCCTGGCTCAGTTGAAAGAGAAACAATAGAGCAGTACTGGTTCTCATAGAGAAACAAAAACCTTTCTGAAAGAAAATCTGTCTCTTAATCACGCACTTTATATTCACGATCTTTCAAACCTTCGTCAGGTCGAACACAAACACACAAGCAGCACCGTCGGCAGGTCAACGAGTACGTAAGCAACACAGGAGCCTTTCAACAGACTTAGCGGCCCCACCCCCAGAAAACACATAATACCAAACCGCATGGTTCCAACCTCTGTACACTAGATGGAGCTCTTACGATTGTAAAATTAAAAATGAGAAATGTTTACTCTTTTTTACAACGTTTTCCAAACTTTACAATCGTCGGGCAGAACAAAAAACGTTTATTTACGTCAACGTCGTCCATTTTTCCTGATTAGTTAACGTCAGATTAATGTTTCACCATTTTCTTTATTGCACAATGTTATAATCATTGCAAGATTCTTATCAACATGTGGCAAAAATCCTGCTGATGAAAACTGTGTCCTTTTACATTTGAAGAAATTAAATGAAACTGACCAACATCGTTAGCAACAAGTTCAGAGTGGAGCCCCACCTCATGCTGCTTGTTAGCTTAGCCTGCTAGTGTAGCTACATAGATTAAAGACAAATCAAAAGGGTTTCGATGGAGCTAAGCTAGTTTCCCCTGCTTCTGATCTTTAAGCCTAATAAGTCCTAATCATGTTACGACAATTTAACAGCATTAATTTAACGATAACTGCGGCAAATTGTTCAATGATTCATAAATGTAATGATATATTTCAACAGAGTATCTCTCTCTCTATCTATCCACCATCTATCTTCCTCTTCCTCCTCCTCAGCGAAGGTTTCAGCCAAATCAGTTTTAGTTTTAATGGCGTTAATCTGCCATCGAATCCACTCATCACAGCAGTCGACCTGTCAATCAAATCTCTAAAGACTGTGACACTCAGCGACCCGTCCGTCACGTCCCTCCCCCCTCGTATCTTTCAGTAAATAAACCTGTGTAGGACTCAGCCGGTCGGTTAGTAACAGACGAGTAGCCGCTGACTCACAGCCTGGACGTTTTGTATGTAAGTGCAGCAGTGTGTTTGTTCTGAACTATAACAGTATGTTAACGGGATATAAAGTTGTAAACTGGTGTATGAGTCTGAATATTTGTAGTCATCGGTGGTTTGCTGTAGGAATCGAACAGAGCAGCTGAGTGACCTGCTGCCGTACCTGTGAATGTACTTTGTATTCAGAAGTTTTTATTACAATAAACAAGTGCTGAAATTAGACACGTCACTCGTTGTTTCCGAGCCTTCACATAAACAATACACAGCACATAAAGATCGTAAGTGTCCCAATCGCCCCCTGGTGGCTGGCTGCAGCATAGGTCATAAATCTCATCTATGTTAGTGGATGGGACATGAAACAGACTAAAAAGTTTGGCTTAGACGTCATGATTGACAGCTGAGACTGACTCATGATTGGTTGCTTGTTTCGGCCCGACCTCGACACCGAGGCTCCACACTACAGAAGAGTCAGAGTCATAGTGTGGCAGAGTTTGTATCCAGGATATTAGCTTCGTTTCTGGAAGTCGTCCGTCTTTATTTATGATATGTTTCTGTGATATAAACACACACAACAATACAAACATCTATGTCACAAGGAAATTATCATAAATACTTAATGTGAAGCAGCAAAATGAAACCAAACAGTTTCCCCTCTCAAGTTTATATCTTGACTTTTGTTCAGTTCTCTTGTTTTGGGCGTGTACCTTGTGTTATGAGTCATAACCACTTTGTTAGCGGGTCGTCCCACCTTCCACTTTCTGATCCTGCATCCTAAGAGTTTCACCTTTACATTTAGTTTTCTGTGAACATGTCGGCGATGACATCCCCGAGCTTCCCATCCAAAAATTTTAATTGCATTGATCGATTACACATCATCTTAAGCAGCTCGGTTATTGATTGTGGAAAATGTTTGCAGAGCTGAGGAATAAACAGCCTCTGATGATTCGTGTTTCTCAAAGTTTAAATGTGAACCTGAAAGATTAAGACTAAAGTAAATACTTCAGAGACCAGTTCAGAACGCTAACATTAACATTTAATTTATGGACTTCTGAGCGCAGTATGCATTAGAGCGTGGATCAGAGTGAGGTTCACGCTGCAATTTTCTGTCCAAACTCGACTGAGCTAGAATTAAAACTAACCGACCCTGACGTGAACCTGAGCCTGATGCAGTTAATATGAGCTGCACCGAGTTTGTGTCTCACACAGAAAGTTATTTCACGTTTGCCCTGATTACACACATGTGCAGAGACGTGTGTAAATATACATATATGTACAAAACTGGTGTTACGTCCAGGTAGTAACAACATTTGTTCAAATCTACATTTTCCAAACAATCAGTTGTCGTCGTGTAAATAACTGTGGTCCCAGATCAGTTTTGATTCAGCACCATGACAGGCGGACGAGTCATTGTCACCGAACCTTAAGTATCGTTTCACGTTTTGTCTGAATCTATTCCGACCACACTCTCTGAAGGACGAGATGGTCGTGGACGAAATGTCAAACTGAGGCTTCAACACTGTCCACTGACCCTTTAACCCCTCCCACTCAGACACAGACAGAGACAGTGTCCGACCTGATTCTCTTTTGTATCATTAACAATTTAATATTTTTGGGGTTTTGAGTGTCGCTCCTTCAGAATAAAATATATTCGAGATTGACAGTCGCATCAGTTTCACCTCCAGCTCTAAATAAAAACTCCTCGCAAAACTTTCGGTGTAAGCAAACGTATCATGAATACTTGATCGTTTTGTTCTCTGACATAATGTCCAGGAGGCAGCTCTGCTCCGGTTTCATTACAGGCCTCCGCGGCAGATTACTGAGCTCGGTGTTTGCAGGCTGCCGCGGACAAACATTCATCATCTCACTGATCACAGTGAAAACACAAAACCACGCTGCTGTAATGAAACAGTGAAGTGGACAATGAGAGGTTGGAAAAGACGAGTGAAAGGTCAGTCAACAGAAACAACATCGATTTCAGATTTGTGTTCGTCTTTCCTGGACGTGGTGCAAATATTCTGTTAGTGTGTGTGTGTGTGTGTGTGTGTGTGTGTGTGGTCGTCCCCGGAGAGTTTCAGTTTTTTCACCTTATCTTTTGTGGTAAATAGAGAATGTGTTTTTCAGTGTGTCGGAGAACCAGTCCATACTTAGTGCTGCTGTTATATTTTAATTAAAGTCGAACGGCGGCCTTAATTACCGCCATGATAAACAACACCTCTCTCTCTCTCCCTCCCTCTCTCTCTGTCTTGTCATCAAAGCCCAGATGTAGAGACACATGCACATATATATATATACTCACACACACACACACTCACACACACACACACACACACTAAGCCTGCGGTCGGTCTCGGTGGTGCAGCAGAACTGTGTTTATGGCTGTTAATGAAAACTGAGGCCGGAGTCCCAGAATCCCAACGCTAATCACCATCCAAATCTCTGGACAGGAGAAAGAGAGGGAGCGAGCGAGGGAGAGAGACCCAGAGAGAGAGAGAGAGAGAGATGAAGAACTTTCAGAGACGACAACATCTGATCACATTCATGTCTGAACAAGCAGAGAAAGATAAGAGATTAAGTGACGAAGAAGCAGTCGTCCATCTTCCTGTGTGTGTGTGTGTGTGTGTATCATTAGGAATGTAATATAATCCTCATCAGTTTAAAATCACCTGAGAAATCTAGAATTATCGGTTTCCGTAACGTGCGTCCAGGTGCTCCGCCATTTTGCCCCGCCTTGTTTCTGCAGTCGCCCCCACTGTTCACGTGCATGTTGCAGACGTGCAGTGTTGATTTCGGAGGTTGTGCACAAGCATCTCTCCAAAAAAAGTTATCCTGTCAGAGTTAGAGCTCAAAATACAAGTTCACAGTGTCGTTAAAATCAAAACGGTTCTTCCCTGGGGAGCAGTAATGTGATGACTCCATTCTGTTTAAATTGCTATAGTTTTTCACATCGTGAGGTAATTTCAATGATCGCGTGTTAATATGTAGATAAAACTTATTTTTACTTGTTCAACATAAAAACATCATCAAACTGAGTTTTCTGTGAGAACGTGAAGCTCCACTCTGCAGTTTTCACACTGTCTGAAAATAGAACAGGGTTTATTAAGCACACGCAGGCTCACTGAGCTCCGACCGGCTGTAGAGAATGGACCATATGAAGAGACATGGCCGCCCAGAGTGCACTGTTTGAGGAGAGAGGAAACACGGGAACCAGCCTCCTCCTCCGCTGAGACAGATTCTCCTCCTGGCTGGAAATAGTTTCTTCTCACATTTGCACATTTTCAGTGATGAAGAAATTCATCGTCCAAAACTAAACTGCCAATTTTATTTTCATTTAGCTCAATATCTGACCGGCTGTATAACCCACAGCTATAAACTGAGCCTCTCGTTTCTCTTGGCTCAACTGACAAAAACAAACGCACATCATCTTTTTCTTAATTTAACACACAAAACATTTTTTGAAGCTGCCTGTAGGTGTCGCTGGTGGTTCTGCAGCTCCTCAGTGACCCTGTGTGTCCTGGGTAATTGTGTTACGATAATAAATCATGTCCTCTTGGCCGTTACGCTGCTGCTCACAACACAGAGTCAAGAGAATTGATTTGAATTGAAATAACAAGATGAGATCAGATCATTTTATTTTCTGAAAACAAGAGAAAAAAAATCCAAAAAGATTATTTTTTGGATCAACGGCCATTTGGACCGTGAAGTGTCCTCTGCCGCCCTCGACCACAACTCCACCAGACTGCTACTGTTAGCACGGAGCCAACACACACACACACACACACACACAAACCTAGATGTACTCACACATACTCAAAACAAAAACACAAGGATACAGAGCCTCCAAATAATTAGTGATCCCAGAAGTCTGCAGCAGCATAGTGCCAGCAGTGTGTGTGTGTGTGTGTGTGTGTGTGTGTGTGTGTGTGTGTGTGTGTGTGTGTGTGTTCAGGTTTGGACAGTCCCCTTAATGAGGAGACAGAGGACAGACTGGTTTATAGAGAAAACCTTCCAAATCCCATTATTGCTCTGGTTAGTGTGTGTATGTAGGGGTGTGTGGGTGGTTTTACGAGTAGGAGTGTGTATCATTGTGTGTGTGTGTGTGTGTTTTGTCTCTGTGAGTCTATATAAGTCTCTAAGTTGTGTGTGTGTGTGTGTGTGTGTCCCACTCTGTCCTCAGTAAACAGCGACTTCTCATTAAAGCTTTCCGCTTGGCTGCTACCGAGCACCGAGTCCTGGAACCTGGATAATCCACTCCCCTACACACACACAAACACACACACACACACACACACACACACACACACACACACACACAGCTCTTGCCAGCCTGACTTGCAGCTCTTATATCAACTCAACAGTCACCTGGAGAGAAAATAATGTGGAAAAAGAAGAATGTGAGGAAGAGATAAGAAAAGGAAGTAATGGAGAAAGGAGGAGAAGGAAGAGGAGAACGAGGGAGAGGGAGGTCAGGAGGAACATGGGAAAGGAGGTGTAAACAGAGGATTTGCAGTGTAAGAGGAAGAGGCAGAGGGGAAGAGAGGAGAGGAGGAGGATGGAGAGAGATGATGAGGAGACGAGGAGATCTTTAGGAATGATGAAGAGAGGACAGAGCAGAACAGTTGAGAAAGGAGCTCGATGAAGAAATGAAGGATTTAGGAGTAAAGGAGGAGATGATGAGGAACGAAAGAACAAGAGGAACATATTAAAAAGAAGGAGCAGCAGTGCTGAAAAGAAGATTAGTAAGACTATGAGGAAGGAGAGGAAGGTATGAAAATGAGGATGAAGAAAAGAGGATAATAGATGAAGCTAAGGAAAAGGAGGGATCGTGAGGAAAGAGTTGAGGAAGGAGACGGACAATTGTAAACCGGAAGAGGAGGAACATTAATGGAAGAGTAGAAAGGAAGGAGAAGAGCAGAGGAGGCAAAACAGTGATGGAGGAGAAGGTGAAGAAAAGGAGAATTAAAAGGGAGTGAGATAGCAGAGGAGGAAGAGGAGGAGCAGATGAAAAGAGCAGGAGAAGAAGGAGGATTAAAATGGAAGGAGATAGAAGTAGCGGAGGAGGAAGAGGAGGAGCAGCAGAGGGAGTGGGTGTATTTGCAGGTTAATCCTCTCCCATTAGCGGCTCCTCTGTGTGCTGTAAGGATTAGCCTGTTGTCTGAGCTCCCGTAGGCCGGGGAGCGGGGGGGCTGCAGCCGCCCCGGTGGCCCAGCCGGGAGCCTCCGACTCCGGGCACGGCCGCCCGCCGTCCCTCCTCCTCCTCCTCCTCCTCCTCCTCCTCCTCCTCCTCCCTGCCTCCGCCGCAGAGCTCAGCGAGGACCCGGCGTTCGTTAGTTTGTTTGTTCTGCGCGTGGTGCTGCATAGCCAATGACCGTGATGGATGGGAGAGCGTTTCCCTGGGCAACGGTTTAGAGGCCCTCCCCTCAATTAACCTCTTGGCATGGCTCTATCGCACACACACACACAAACACACACACGCATGTACACAACGACAGACACACACACTTATTGTAGATATAACTCACACATTGATATGCAAGATACAAAGTCATACAGCCCATGCACAGATTAGGTCAAGTTGAGGCTGCTGCTCATAATTCATCGCACACGGGCCAAGACACACACACTTACACACAAACACACACACAAACACACACAGAGTAAAACACAGAGCTTAGCAGAGGATGCTGTATTTACAATTCGGGTCACACAGGCAGAGATAAAAACACACCGAGGCGAACACGGGTCAGCAGTGCTGCTGGTGCTTCTAATGCAGAGCACACACACACACACACACACACACACACACACACACACACACACACACACACGCACGTATAGTTTGAGGGCAAAGCATCACTTATGTTGTTTGTAATGCCGAACACAGGCTTGGTTTAACACACACACACACATTTTATACAGTTACACACACACTTCCTCACACACTCTAGACATCCAGCCAGCTGTCGATAAGACACAGATAACGACGGCAGCAAACACAAAAGAGAGTAGAAGAAGAAGAAGTGCGAGCGAACTTCCTGTCCCAGCAGACAAATCAGATCCTCCGACACCTTCTCGTTTTGCTGCCAGTTTGTTGTTCACATCTGTCGCAGGCTCGTGTTCAGCTTCTGGTGCGAATCTGGGCCAACGTTAACTTTCTGTAACCTGGAGCGTTTCATGGGTGGAGTCGTTGAGGGGGGAGACAGTGGGGAGTTTGAGCCTGGGAGGCAAAACTGAGGGAGAGAAAGTCTGACTGCAAACGGCACGCAGACAGGACGGCCTTCACATCACATCACGTCACTGTGTGTGTGTGTGTGTGTGTGTGTGTGTGTGTGTGTCTGTGTGTGTGTTTGTCAGTACAACAATTACATGTGAATTTAGTGTGTTTGTGTTTCTGTGTTGTGTGTCTGAGAGAGGAGATGGTTTGGGGACATGACTGTGATGACTGTCTGTGTGTGTGTGTGTGTGTGTCTGTGTGTGTGTGTGTGTGTGTGTGTGTGTTACATGGAAGTGCTGTCCAGGGGGAAGATCTTCTTCTGCTCCAGTTATATCGGTCAGACACCAGCACAGTCCTCCACGGTCCACTTCCTGTCCATTTCCTGTTGACCTTTGACCCGTAGCGACTGAGTTGAGGTCCTGAGGGTTCGGATAGTGTGTGTGTGTGTGTGTGTGTGTGTGTGTGTCTGTCAGGGTGGTATTCCCCTTGTGGACCTTGGAGGCAGAAACCAAAACTAAGTGAAGCGAAAAGAGTTATTTTCTTTACTCACGTCAACTTACAGAAAAAAATAATAATATTAAAATAATCAATAAAACCATTTATGATTATAATAAAGTTATTAAATAATAATAATAAAAATACAGACGGGATTTCCTCCTGTCAGATAAAAGCTTCAGTGTTGACGGACGTATTGATGATCTGGGTTTTTCTTTCATGGTGTTTCAGAACTATAAAGCAAACCTCACCCTTACAGAAGGAGGTGAACTGATCAGAGGCAGAGACGTCAAGCTGAGCTCCTTCACTTTTAGAGGCCGGACAGGAGATCGTGTCAGGACAGTGTGAATCAGCACCAGAACCTTCTGTGCAGAATCGTGCAGCTTCACTTTTCAGTTTCTGTAGTTTCTCCTGAAAGAAATCGTCCGATTCCAGTTTGAGGTCAGAGCTGCAGCTCAGCTTCACCTCTGACTCACTGTCTCCACTCACGTCACACTTCCTGTCGCTGTCCACACCTCATCCACCGCGAGGACGTGTCCAGGTTCTGTGTGTCACCTTCACGTCAAACAAACTGTTTCTTGATGGACGTCCGTTTGTGCTTTGATATGGAAACACATGTTTGTGTGTTCGTTGGATTTCGGGGTTTGAGACGAATCCCACGTCTGTCGTCCGGTCTCTGTTTTGATCGTCAAGCCTAAAATGTGTGTGTGAGTTGAGAGAAAGTGATTCATGGGAGATGTTTCTAGTTTATTAACCAACAAGTTCTGTGAAAGAAACGCTGCAGCTGTGATCCTTTGATTGAGTCAATTTTCAAGCTACTTAATGTGGTGATTTGTTGCTTTCAACACTTTCAAGTGAATATTTTTAGACTGTGATTCTGAGATAACAAACTGTTTTATTATTATACCTCAAACTCAACAAAAGTGATGCAATTTTCTTACAAACACTATTTCTCTCTGGGAGCTCCCTCTTCCAGCAGGACCCTTTAATTCTGCACCAAACCCTAAAACTATTGTAAAACTATTGACGTTTCATGTAAACGGTTTATCCCCTCTGAATCCACCTGCAGGTCCAGATCGGACTTGGAGATAACAGTAGTGTGGGTTTGCAAATACCCATTGTTGAATATGTTTTTAATATTTAGAAAGTATTCTCTGGGAAAAGTAATAAAAATGTCGCATTGCTGCAGAAGGTGATAGAAAATTCCTGGATCCAAACCAAACTTCTTTCACCAAGTTCTGGGGAAATGTTTTTGTGCGTAATCCTGTTGGAAGAAGTCAGACAAACAAACGGAGAGGGATGAAAACATAACCTCCGTGGTGGAGTAATGACCAGCAGACCAATCAATAACAGAAATAACTCTGTGGGCACAGATTCTATGTTTCTGGAGCTGAAACTAAAGAACCAGGTGAAGCTTTAGGTTCGGTTGTTATGAGATTTCTCTATAAGTTGAGTATCGCAGCAGAGCGTGAATATTCCAAGGTGCTCTGTTCTTAATTTTCATCTGTGTATTCTCTCCCTCTCCGCCGCTGTGACCTCCCTAATTTCCCCGCAGGGATCACAAAGTTTCATCTTCTCTTATTAAACTTAATTTCCACCGTGCGTGCGTGTGTGTGTGTTTTCTCCGTCTGCTCAATGACAAGGAGACGCAGCCGAGCGGTAAATTGTCCTTGTCATCTGCGTGTCACCAGCAGAGTCGGTAACCTTAACGAGGACTGTTTGTCCGCTCGCTCCCTCCAGCGCTCGGTGGCGGGGTCTCTGAGGGCCCGCTGTGTGGCGTCCTCATCTTAGAGTTCGTGACGCCCACGATGTGCTGGTACGCTTCCCTTGGCGCGGCAGGGAGGACGCCGCTGACGCCCCTGTCCTGCGTCGCTGATAATTAGGGAAGCTACCTGAGGGGGCGGTCCTTCTGCTGCACAGCGCTCGCTCTGTGCCGGACTTCAACGCTGTGAGGAGGAAGAGAAGCTGCTCTGCTGGTCACTGAGCGTCACTGGGACAGATTAGGGTTCAGCGCTTTGCTCAAGGGTACATCGGTTATTGGTGAGAGGGGATCAGAGCTCTAACAGGAAGTGCTCGTCTGCAGCTTGTTGACACGCAGCTTGCGATGACAGGAGGGGCGGGGCTTTAAGAAATGGAACCACAGCTAACGCAGCTTCCTTCTGTTGGACGAGTTCCTTCGTGGCAGAGAGCGAACACTTTTCTGAGCCTTTCTACAAACTGCTCTGATTCTCTGGAAGTCACTGCTGATGACCCAACTCAATTCACCTTTAGCTAAAATTCACTGTGGAGAACAAAAATATAAAGTCTGGTTGCTTCCCGTTCTGCTGCATCAATTTTCATCCTTATTTTAAACATCGTTATCGGAGCGAAACACTAAATCTGTGACCTGCTCTTTAAACGCAGCGGCCCTGTCCACGTCTTTTAAACACGGCAGGTTCGTCGTCTGGTCGAGACGATTGCGGCGTTGCTGTGAGCGTTTCCTCGTCCAGATAAGATTCAGATTCAGATTGTGTGACGATACAAGGATGAAATGGGGTCAGTGTGTTCTGCATGTGCACTTACTGTACACGTGTGTGTGTGTGTGTGTGTGTTCACTGACTCTCACTGCTGCGATGCCTCTCTTGCACTTTTCTGTCACTCATCAGATTCCCACTCGTCGTCCCACACACAAACACACATCTCGCTTTTCACACGGTTTGATTCCGATTTCTTTCTTTCAATCACTTTCTTGGATGCTCTCTCTCTCTCTCTCTTGCTCTCTCTCTCTCTTTGGCCTCCATCCTGGCCTTATCTCTCTCGCTCTCATAGTATCTCCTTTGTGCACGGATCCTCAGCCCTGGCCTGCATTTGCATGGGCATGAGCCAATAAGGCGTTTGGCTTCGGGGGGGGTGGCGGCGAGTGGCTGAGCGAGAGGAGAAGAATCTCATTTCCATATATAACGAGGTCTTTTCTGCAGGCAGCCGGGGAAACAGAAAACACGGGAGAATGGATTTATTTATGTATGGTTTTGTCAGAGATTTCCCCCAGTGGTTGAAGCCAATCCAGGAAGCCAATTATGCGTCGGATTGAAAGCGTGAGAGAGATTTCTTTTAATTTTATTTTGTCTTTTCAGCTCTCACTGCCTCTGCATATCCCCCAGTAAAGAGACGGAGGAAAAAAGAGCAGCTGACGAGTTGTCAAACTAAACCGACAACGATGACAGGGAGGTTAGGGCGATTCCAGCTTCATCACCTCTTCCTCATCATTTATTTTCGTAGCTATCAAAGCGGCAGCCTCTCCGCTTTCTCCTCCTTTTCTTTACGCTCTCAGCTCGAGGCCTGTTTTTCACTGAGAGGAGCTTCGGGGTGAAAACTAACAATCTTCCTCGCTTTCACTGTAAATGTCGAGAAAATGTGAAAATGAAAGAAGAGAAGGAGATGCAGCGAACCGGAGAGAGAGAGAGCAGAGTGATTTTACATCAGGGCGACCGAGACGTGCAAGACGCCGACATGTTCGACGTCTCCGAGTCGTTTTTTAAAAAATGTCTTTATTTTTTTTTTCTTTATCAAACAGGACTAAGAAGCGAAAAAGGAGAGCGGGAGAATAAGAAATTAAGGCATCTTATATTCTCCAGGATTGTTTTTTTTTTGCCTTTTCTAATCTGCGATGCAAAAGAATTAAAGCGTGGAGCCGAGCTGTTATCTCTCGCACGCAGCATGAGAAAGAGAGTGAGCGAGAGAGAATAGGCCAGAGCTGAATAATGAATCAAACACACTCCAAAGCCTTTTACATTTCCTATACTTCACCTTAAATATTGAGAGGCCTACTTCTCAGCCCACCGCTGCTCTCAGGCAAACACAAAAATTGAAACTTTGGTGAATCGGTGGCATGAAGGACGGAGGATTCCTCCCGTCCTCCGCTTTGTTTCTACTTCCTGGGACACTGACTGATGTTGTTTTGCAGTTTTTATACCTCGCCCGCCCGCTGACATTTTGCATAATGCGGACCGAGCGACTGATCTGAGCAGCTGGACGGCCGGTGATGAATGCCGGGAAGTGGCGGCGTGGGGAGAGAGCCAGGCTGACAGAGCGGCGGGGAGAGCTGCTCCAGCTCAGGCTGCGGAGATGAAGCTAATCATGTTAATCAAGTTTCCCGTGCTGAGATCAGCGGCTCACAACAGGAAGCACATGAGCCGAGGTGCGATGCGTCAGAACCCCCCACCAGAAGATTTTGACCAGAAATCTTTCAAAGTGTAACCAGACTCAAAATTCACCAACTGCACCAGTGAGATAAACCATGTCAGCAGGTGGAGCTCAGGCCTGAAGGCTGCGTGAGGATGTGAGGGAGTCGAATGAGACAGATGTGTGCAGCTGTTGATTGAGTCGTGTGAGAACTTGCAGACGACCTGAGAACCTGTTCGGACAAACGTCCTGATATTCAGGGTCTGGTTCTGGTCTTTGAACTAATGTTGATGAGTGTGTTTATTCAAATTCAGAATATAATTCAAACTGCTGCAGAACCAGAGTTGAAATTCAAAAGCCTTGTTGACTCAGATGAGTCTCTGCAGCTCGCTCGGCTCAGCTGTGCAGGCGACTCTCAGTGAAACACCGTGAACTTAATGGAGCCGCCTGGCTGATGGTGGAGCTGATGCAGTGGGAACCAAAGCTTCTGCTGTGTGACATATGGATAGGTGCTAATGGAGCCCTCCAGTCGCTCCTGTCTGCATTGTTCAGCGGCAGCGGTGAACTTCCAGCCACGTCGGCTGTGGCAGCGGCAGCGACGTGAGACTTCACAGCTTCCTGGAGAAGATAATCTGATGTTAATTAACATGGGGTGCCAATAAATCACTCACAATCATGTCAAAAACACGAAGGGGCCCTTCATGCATCATTATGGCTTCACAGAGACGAGCGAGCGCAAGTCTTTCGCCATGAAACCCGCTGCTTTGCATAAAAGTCCCTTCATTATCCCGCCCACATCATTTCACTGGCATGGCAGCGAGAGTTTTTCCTTCAATTGCCTCCATCATTTCTTTCTCCACATTTACTCACGTCAACGTGTCTGCTGACGGAGTCGCAGCTCCGCCGCTAATGTGCTCAGGAGAACCGGGGCTGCAGGTGATTATAGACTTTACAGCTCCGCTCCATAATCGATCACTTAATCTGTGCATTTAGAAACATTTTATGAAGTCATTAATTCAGTTAGCATTGAAATGATCCGTCCATCCACCGCGGTCCTCTTTATGCCGGTCAGGGTCACAGGACGGAGCCTATCCCAGCATGCACTGGGTCAGAGGAAACGGCTACAGTGATGGATATTAAACACGGAAATGATTGGGCTGACCTCTAAAGGTCAAAGATGCAGCGGAGGTTGAAGCATGTGACTTATTTTGGGAGTTTAACGGACACGTCGGCTGCAGCGCTGAGGAGAGAGCAGAACTAAATTACTCCTGAGCTGAGACCTGACGTGTCGTCCACTCTCGTGTAATCACCTCTGGAGGAGAGTGGAGGGATTTCTCTCCTTTTGTTCGACGACAGTTGTTGGACTCAAGCAGCTTTTAAAGGTTAAGTTCAGTTTCTAGCTGCAGCTCCGTAAGCACGATGGACTCTATTGTGAAAACTAAAATATAAAAACTATAATAGTATTTATAATATAATGATGTTGTCGATTATTAAAAAATATCAACCTTTAAAAAAATTGTAAAAATAAGATGATAGTCATAATTTAAAAAACAGTGATGCTGTTTATATTGTATATTGTTTTTAAGAATTGATCAAGGTGCAAACACACTCACTGGTTAATTCACTTTTAAAAACACTTGTATGTATGAACAAACTCCAGGATGAGCTCACAGTTGTGTCACATGTTGTTCTGTCAGTTTGATGAATCAGTGTGTGAAGCTGATCAACCAGGTGAGAGCTCAGCCCCCTCACATACACACTCATTACATCTCATTACATTCAGTGTATTAATGAAAATATATCAGATATAACGTTGAGTATTTTGATGAAGAATCTAACTCAACTCAGAAACTTAACGTTTGTTCAGCTCCACAAAAGAACAGAACAAAACCTCAGAGGTAAAAAGTGCAGGACTTGTTTTAACAACCAGCGTATTTAATATTTGATCTCGTCTTCATTTTTCTTTTGGTGTGTTGTTCAGTTTTTCTTTAATCGTGTTCGTGGTCAGAATTCTCTCCAGACTGGTTTAAACTGAGAACGTCCTGGAAACGTAAAGGTCAAATAAAATGATGCGAAAGAATAAAAGACGCTCCCCGCGCTCCTGTAAATCTCCATATCTAACGAGCGTGGAGGTGACTCTGACGACCTGGCTCCGGTCAGCGCCAGACAATTAGAGCGGCCGAGGGAGACGGTGTGCGCTCTGTGTCCTCACAGCAGCATCCGAGGCTCTCGCCATCTGAACATCTGGTTTGAATCTTTCTGCCCGTTGTTATGTTGACCGTGCTGATGGGTCTATTAGAGCCAGTGTTTGTGTTCAAGCTGCTACAGGAAATGACACGGCAGCAGCAGGTCCAACGTGCTCCCAGCGCACCCGTCCAAACCCATCAAACGGCGCCTGAGCTAACCGCGAACGCCGGCAGATTGTTCGGCACCTCGATCAGCTGCTGCTGAGCCACTGACTTCCAACATGGCTGCCAGAGGGCGGAGAGTGAAAGCTGTGCAGAGTCCACGAGTCATGAACTTCTTCTTTATCTTTTCACTGTTTGTGTTCAACTCTTTGAAAACCATCTGTCACATGAGCAGGACGTGTTTCACTCTGGCTCCTGTGCACTGAGACTTTACATTAGGGAATAACTGGTTTATTATATATGAAGATATTTGTAAAAAATATCTTTACTCACAGGAAGGAGGTTGGTGGTTTGAGTTCTGTTTGGCGCAGGTCTTTCTCTGTGGAGTCTCGAACACTGAGTTAACTCCAGACTGAAGGTGTGTTGGTCCTGCGATCAGCTGCTGCTCTGTCCACGGTGAACCCCGCCTCTCGCCAAATTGAATTTTTACTCCATTCACTAAATTCCCCGAGCTGACGCAATGTTTAACTGAGTCATCTCAGCCCTGCTTGTTTTCCGTTTGTGATTCTGTTCTGAAATGATGTTAAACCAAAGAGATTACGAGGCTTAAGACAAAGTGAACTTGAGTATAAAAATAAAGTGGTTTTCTGAGGGAAGAAGCAGAACAATGAACTGAGCTTTCACTGCTTATTCTCAGTTTAAATTGAAAAACTCCTCACGAGTGTAACGTCAGCATCAGTCTGTGACTCCAACGTTCGGTTATATCAAAAACACTTAGCTGTAGGCTAACACAACATGCTAACATGTGATAAACAACAACGGACGTTTCAACCTCACAATAAGTTTTGATTTGTCTAATGACGTTAACGGCCTCTCGTGACGACACCAACGAATCTGAAGCTTTCAGTCATTGAGGGTCACGTCGTGCGTCAGCGTGGAGGATCGTGAAGGTCACAGAGCGGCTGGTGGTTTTTATTTCTTCTACTTTTCTTTAGTCGTATCAGGAGAATCAGCTCCGTGAGTGACGGAGCTCAGGCTGACTCTCATCGTTGCACATCCCGGTTCATGAACCTCGAGAATTTGATCATGTAAATTTGTGAATCTGTTTATTCTGGTGTTTCCTCTGTGATGAGGCCGTCGCTGTGTCGACTGGGCATCGCACACACACACAAACACACACACACACACACACACACACACACACACAAACAGACACACACACACACAGACAGACACACAATAGAAAACAATGTTAGAATGAATCACTCCATCCCTCACCTTCTCTGTTGGTCCAAACTTTCTGCTTCATTTGAGCCCAGACTGCGTCGTATCTCGTCCGCCAAAGAAATCATCTGCCACATTGCATTCTGGGTGTAATGTGCCCCAGAGCAGTATTAGATTTAGCTGGTATCAGCCTTATTTGTTCACTTTACCCAGTCGAGTACACAGCGCATATACACGGGGCGTGCGGCGCGGCTCCTCATCTACTTAGCACTCGGCAGATAAAAGCTTTCTTTATCCCGCTTATCTTGCAGAAGATAAAACACACTCAGAGGACGAGTGGAAATGAGATGTGGCGACAAAGTGCATCTTTAAAAGGGGAGGTGTTTCTTCATTTCCAATAATGATGGCCTATTTAGAGCGTGAAATGCTTCCAACTCAGTGTGTGTGTGTGTGATAGAGATACAGCAGCATCATTTGAGTGTACAAAGCGTTCAGTCCGAATAAGTGAACGCATCTAAATGAGCGAAGGGAAGGTTGTGGAGGGACAAACCTGAATCCCATTTTCTGCATCGCTTCACCCGTTCAGAGATGTGTGTGTGCGTGTGTCTGTGTGTGTGTGTGTGTGTGTGTGTGTGTGTGTGTGTCTGTGTGTGTTTTGGCGGGGGGAGGAAGAGGACGGGTGGTGCGTCGACGTTCACCGGGCCAAATGTTTGACCAGGAGAGCATCGGCGGGCGCCATCGTTCGTCCAAACCTCCGACTGACCTCTGTGAGTCCCGCTCTAGTTTATCTCTTTGTTTTCCGTCGTCTCTCGGGCGCTGCTGCCTCAGATCTGATGATTTCTCAGCTCAGCAGAGTCTTCGCCAGGCGGCTGCTGAAAACTTCTCCACCTGGAGATGAGATTGGAATCTACAACGAGCCGTGACAGAGGGAAATCAGAGGACGGCAGCAGTTGCAGACTAGAAAAACGGAAACAGAGATATTATGGTTCGAAACATCGAGTCGAAGCTTCGTCAAATGTATTCGTGATGAGATCACGTGTGCTAACACACATACATGTTTCAACTGATCTATAGCCTCGTTAACTTTAACGTAGAGACGATGAATTAGTTGAATTGAATCTTTACAAACAGATTCTTCTTGTGAACGTGCAGAATCTGTAGGCGGGGACACGATCAGGAATCCGTCTGGTTTCTGTTTCTGACGCCGTGTTTGATTGGCGGCCGCTCCTCACGTCTCCGTCATGAGTTACTCTCCGTGTTTGACTTCTTGTTTTGAGTCTCTGTCTCTGTGTTGTAATATTTCACGTCCTCCCCCCTGCACCCAAACGCCTCGCGCTCCTCCTGCCTCCTGTCAGTTCTGTTTTTGCGAGCGTCTCCGTGACTGAGCGACTGGCGTCTTTGTGTTTATTGACGGTCAGTGAAGATTCCTGCAGCCACCTCCTCGTAATTCTTCTTTTCTTCCTCTCGTCTTCGCTGTCGTGGAACTGACAGGAAGCTGTGAAGCTCCCTGACAGCGTTTTATTTCCTTTTCTCTCTTTTTTAATTCTTTTTTTTCGACTTGTCTTGTTTGTGTCTGCTGGTAACTCTGACGCTTCACACAAAACATTTCCTGTTTCCGCTCCCTGTCTTCAAGACGAGAGCGATTAAAGGAGCATTTCATATATTTTTTCCACAGATGAAGATCTTTCTGACACTTCACAGTCCACTTACTAAAGCCCTAAATCTTTAAATACATGTAAATTGCTTGAAGTGAAGTGTGGAGAAGATCATTTCACACACTTGAGGCTGCCTCAGAAGTCAAACTAAAGTCAGGTATTAAGTTTAAATTAATCAACCAGAGAGAAGAACGCTGATAAACGCCACAGCCAGTCTCAGTGCGCTGGTTTTAATCTGCCAACCAGGGGTTCCAGAGATTAGACACATCCCACCGGGGAGTTAATTTAAACATTGTATATTTTTGAACATATTTATTCACAGATATATCTTTGTTCAGCTTTGTCAAGCAATTAATTTCACATTATCAGAGTCCCAGGACACGATGTGTATCTGTGCTGCAAACATTAATTCGTAGAGCAGGAGGAAGCTAATCGTTACACAACCATCACTGAAATGTATTGATGTCTATTTTATTTCTGCTTTTACTTTTGTTTTTGCCAGTAGTGACAGTAGTGACAGTAGAAACGTCATATTATCTTTATTCAAACTGCTGATTTTTAAAAACAGAGCAAACGTTTGTTCTGTGAGAGAAAAAGCAGCTGAGTTTGAATTTGATGTCAAACAAGTAAACAATCAACCGTCAGCAACGGAAACGATTAATTAACATTTAAATGAAGCGCAGAGACGGAAACGGTCGGAGAAGTTTGACAAGACCTGAAACTTACTGAGTGTGTGTTTTCATGATCACTCTGTGTGTGTGTGTGTGTGTGTGTGTAGCTAACATATGGTCGCTCTTTAAACAAGATGCTGACCAGCTCTGCATTCACAAGAGCAAATACACACACACACACACACACACACACAGAATGTATCGCTTCATGTGTAACCTCTGACCCCTCTGCAGTAGTTTAAATCTAAACAGACTATAAATAGAACGTAAGTGTGTGTGTGTGTGTGTGTGTGTGTGTGTGTGTGTGTGTGTGTGTTATCAGTGCAACCAGCAGCTCTGTAGTGCTGATCTATCACATAAGTCACTGGGGCCCCTGCTGCCTATTGATCTGGCAACCCTTTCTGACACACACTCAGACACACACACAGACACACACACACACACACACACACACACACACACACACACACACACACACACACACAAACACACACACACACTGATCGCCTGCCAACTCGTCCACAGAAAACCGTCCATACAGATGGTCTGAACTGATGAAGAGAGAGAGGGAGGGTAATAAAATAGAATAATCAGCAACAACAAAATCCCAGCCTCTTCCTCTTCCTCCTCTTCTTCTTCTTCCTCCTCTTCTTCCTCTTCCTCCTCTTCCTCCTCTTCCTCCTCTTCTTCCTCTTCCTCCTCTTCTTCCTCTTCCTCCTCTTCCTCCTCTTCCTCCTCCTGACTGGTTGAACCCCCCTCAGTCCGTCCATCCGTTTTTTTCTTTTTTCCAAGACACTTTTTGGACGTTTTTGAAAAAAAAAAGAATTTAATCCACGAGTCTGTTTTGATGAGATAATATTTTGGTTGTAAAGAGACGAGCTGTAAATTTCCCCGACTGAGGAACATCGTGGGTTTGTGACGTCGATATGAGACAGTTCTTCGTTAGTGTCATCACTCCTGGAGCCGCCAACTTCATTTTGTTCTGTAGATGTTTTTATGTTAACACCCGCTGAGTAACTGGCAGCTCACACACACACACACACACACACACACAATGTTGGGTTGGTCCCAAATTATAAAAAGCAGTGAGCGTTAAGCTGAACAGGCAAAGTGTAAAGTACCGACCGTACATGATGCATCGGTTCACTGACACGTGTCACTGCAAAAAAATGATCATTGTTTTTTTTATTTGTTATTTCAAGAAGTTAAAAAAGTTGAGAATAGATTGAAGCAAACACACACAGACACACACACACACACACACACACACCAGTACAGGTATAGGATGAGTCAACGCTCCTCTGTGAGATTCACATATAGATTTTCAGATTCACTCTCACACACACACACACACACACACACACACACACACACACACTCACAGCTGTAAGGTCTAGTTCAGGTTTAGCTGCAGGCGTTCTGATGATCTTTGCACCCTGGGAAGTAGCTCAGAGAAATGCAGTGGGATGCTGAAAGAAAGGTGTGTGTGTGTGAGTGTGTGTGTGTGTGTGTGTGTGTGTGTGTGTGAGTGTGTGTGTGTGTGTGTGTGTCAGGAGGTCAGCTGTGGCCTGAAGCAGAGAATCACAGTCAACTCTCTGGAGTCTCTGTTTGTTTCTGCGTTTGTCACAAACTCTCTCGTTCAGCTGCTCCTTCCTTTTACTCTATAAAACCCAGAATTATAAAGTTTGTGGCTGAATGATAATAATGTGTGTGATGAAGTCAGTGTCAGGATGATGAGTGTAAACTGTGAGTCTTCACTTGGTGCTGATACAAATACAAACAATGTGAGAAGATGAACAAATGAACGCAGAGTTTCTGTTTAACATGGACCTTCTGGTCGCTTCGGCTTTTCACCCGACCATCGTCTGAGATCTGAGATAATCACTTTTTGTGTTTACTGACATGATTGTCGGAGCTCTTCATCGCCAAGTCAGACCACCTGACTTCGTCTTCATGCTTTCATCAGCCTCCACACACAGATGGACTTGAGGATGAACTCATCACCAGACTCTACCGGCACATCTTCCTTCCTCCACGGTTTCTTTTTTTAAATCGCTCCCATACAGAAAGAGTGAACTTTGATCTCAGCCGGTCTGGTCCCTCTTCCTTCCCGCTGGCTGTCGATGCTGCAGAGAGGAAGAACAAAGACTGATGGGACATTGGGGCTGAGAGGCAGAGAGATGCAGGTAGAAACAAGGCTGAGGATGGTGGAGAGGAAAAAAGAGAGCGAGCAACAAAGGGAAGGAAGGACAGAGGATGAAAGACAGACAAGAGGAGGGAAGAATCTGTAAACAGAGCAAAGTAGAAAACACAAATAACTGCATGTGAGGAGGTTAGAATGAAGGAAGAGATAAAGAAAGGAGAGAAGGACGGAGGACAGAGTTCTCACCTCCACCACGTCGTGGATGTCAAATTAAAAGGCTCTTTCTTTGTGTTATTTTCTTGTCATCTAATCATTTCACCAAAGTGAAGAGTCAGAGCGGAGCCGACTGTCGGGCTGTTGATTATAATTCAGAAAAACAACATGAATCATTTCTATAATTCTGCGAGCGTCAAGGTTATCACCGGTCCGACTCTGAGAGACCCTGAAAACTGTGGCAGGAACCAAAGTGTCGTTTCTATCAAGTCGCTCTTTCACGTATTTGAACCTGGAGGACTTTTATTTTGTTAGAAATATCTGAGGCTGGTAGCTGTGGCTCCTCCGCTGCAGCTCAGGGTTCTGTCCCGGGCCCGTTTGTGTTTCACTGTGGAATCCAGTGTACGGACGTTTTGCCTTCGGGTCCGTTGAGTAGTTAGTACTGAACTCTTGATGACTTCAGTGTTATATAAATATAATAACATGGAGAACGGGTGAATGGACTGTCTGACTGTTTAACTCTGGGCTCAGTTCTGGTTCATCAGTTCTGTTGTTTCACATGTACGATTGATTTATTGATTGATTGTCGGGGGATCGTCATTAGCTGATGTCATCATCAGCTGTCTTCCCTGTGGACTTCGTTAAGAAAGATAAAAACATGACAACAGCATAGACACTAAAAGACAAACACATCTGATCCCAGAACCCTCGGAGGCAGGAGAGAAAGTGGCCGCGAGTTTTTAATCAGAACCCGGTGAAATAAAAAGTGTAAAGACACCAGAGTTTCATTTTCAGCTTGAGTTCCGAGGTAACCCTTCCAAAAGATTTACTTACCACGCTCTGTGTTTGATTTTGTCTTTCACTGTGGAGCACTTCTTTACGTGTCCTGCAGGAAGCTGCTTCCAGTCAGCGCTGGCTGCACTGAACCAGTTTCTCTGCATACGGTTTAGTTGGTAAAGCTTCTTTTCCTCGGAGACGTCGAGCTCCTGCGTCGATTCACGTTCCAGTTCTTTTACTTTTACATTTCCAGAGCGAAAAATGTGTCATACATTATTTCTGTCATTAAAAAAGTAAACTTCATTTCACTGAAGGAAACGACAGAAGTTTATCTGCTGCATCTTTTTTATTCCACAGAAGAATTATCTCTGCACAGTTTCAGTTCTTCCTCAGGACGATGTGAGTCGTGCTCGTTTGTTTCAGTTTGAAAATATTACTGTTGAAATACGGACGTGAACCTCTGGGGTGTTCTGACTTTATGAGTAAACATAAAAAGGAGGAGAGTTTTATTTTATAATGTATCTCGTTATGTTCAAGTGTTTCCATGAGGAACCATGATCCAGTTTTCTGCTTGTTACTCGTTGACTCATATTCATCAAAAGGAAAAATATGAACACAAATACTTTTTAAAAAATAATATATTTTCTTCTTGTTTGTTTATTTTTAACGGTTTCTGGTTTGTTTTGTTGAATTTCCTGAAATCCTCCTGTTTTAGAACGTACAGTGAAACATCGATGCTGGCGTTTCTTTGACCGTAAATTAATTTCCCATGAGATTAGCCTGTGTTGAAACACCTGAAAACAACAAAACACTTCCTGTACAGCTTGTCATTTCACTCCTGCTCCTCAACATGCCTGTCACATGTTGTTTTCCGCGCCCGGTCATACGCGTCAGCATCAATCTGTCAGTGGCGTCACTCAGCCGAGTGAGGAGGGATGCGAGAAGGCATCAGTCAGCTGGAGGTAGACCGTTACCGTCGGATCAAAACGGGAAGTGGCTCGGAGCGGAGCCGCTGACAGTCGTCACGGCGAGCGCACAATCGGTTTGGAGTCGAGAAAAGACAGAAGTGATCAGTGAGCAAACAGGAAAAACCTGCCGCTGACAAACGAGAGGAATCCACTCGGATGACGGCTGCAAGCGCAGCGGCAGCGTTAACAGAACTGAAGTCGACTTGACACGGTCGCACATTTGAGATGGATAAAAAATGTCCCCGTGGTGAGACACAGGGTTGATCTCTGTACGGTGGCCTCGTTAGGACACGTCTGACTAAACCATGGTCTGATACTGAGACTGAAGCCCAAAGAGAAATGTAGATTCTGACTTTAAATAAAGATGGACGACGCTCCGTCTGGACGGAAATGAAGGTTAAATTACTCGTATACGAACGCAGTCCGTGCAGTATCAAGGTCCCGCCCATACACATGCTTGACTAATCAGGAGTCAGTGTCAGCTGTCCATCATGACGTCTCAGCCCGTCTTTATAATTAAAACCAAACTGATCAGAGGTATTTTAGATTGATATTTATTTGAGAGGACGAAGTGGAGACGTGTCGTTTGTCCTCAGTCGTATCAGATGTTTCAGTTTTGTTCTCCTGCAGCGTGAAGTACATGTAAACATCCCCGACTACATGTGTACATACATGTTTCCAGTTTATCAGATGGAACTGAACACGTTCTTACTCCTGCTGCTTCCTTTAGTCAGTGAGGTGATTTGAATTGTGGTTACCTGAGTTTAACTTTGTGTGTTTCTGCAGGTCAATGTCCTATTTCTCCTTTTTATTAAACAGCAGCAGAAACAGTTGGAAGCTTTAACTGGAACATCAGCAGCTCATAATGCCAGAGTTCTCATCACACACACACACACACACACACACACACACACACACACACACACACACACACACACACACACACACACACAATCCCCAAATGCATCCAGAGAAATGGTGGCAGGAGCTTCACCCGCAGGCTGTGATGCTGCAAATTTATTCACTTTTGTAGGATAATTGAATTTTTCCTTCATAGTAGGCTGATTCCACAGGGAGTGAGTGTGAGTGTGAGTGTGAGTGTGAGTGTGAGTGTGAGTGTGAGTGTGTGAGTGTGTGTGTGTCACTGTACAGATGTCTTTGTGAGGACCATTCTGAGCCTACATCCTACAGAGTGAGGACGTTTTGACCGGTCCTCAGTGTCTCTTAATGGACAGTCTGAGGGTTGAGCTTTGGTTTTAGTGGAATTAGGTTCAGGTTAGTTTGAGGCATTTAGCTGTGATGGTTAAAGTCAGGATGAAGGGCTGAAGGATGCAGAGGAGTGTCCTCACTAAAATAGAAGAACGAGTGTGTGTGTGAGTGTGTGTGTGTGTGTGTGTGTGTGTGTGTGTGTGTGTGAGTGTGTGTGTGTGTGTGTGTGTGTGTGTGTGTGCTCTTTTTTCCTGTGGACTATTAATAATTGACTCATTGGCGTTCCTCTCACTGTGCAGATTAATTTCACCTCACTGCTAATTCGGTCCTTTCTCAGATCTGATCTGCAGTTTCTCAGGTTTTATTTATTTCTTGATATATTAATGAATTAATTTTATTTTCCGGTGGGTTGATGTTATTTACAGTTGGGACGTCGTGCAGAGGGTCACTGGGTTTGGTCCCAGCTTCCAGTTTGATGTGCCAGTGTATGAGTTAACTTCAAGCGACAGGCGTAAACAGGAAGACTTTAAACCTGCAACATTAGTGATCGTTTGATGCATGGAAAACAACGCTGACAGGTCTGTACGTCTGCTCTGACAGCGAATTCACAAGAGTCACGTCTCTGTCTCCGCTGAAACTTTAAAGGAAGAAACATGAAGTTTCTTTTAAACAGTCTGCAGCTTATTACAGTTGTTTTGTCCATCACTCCCATCAGATGGGACTTTGCAGCTTTGCAGAAGAACGAGGCTTCAGCGCCGCTTCTTGTTTGGAAAATGTTACGATCGTCCCCAAAAATAATCTGTGGAAGAAGAAGAGTTGAGTCCAGGGTTCAAATTCTGAATTCTGAGGCTCCACAGACTCATATGTGAGAAGTAAACCCACAAACTTAAACTCAGGTGTTTATTAAGAAACTGTGAAGGACGAAATAAAGTGTCCACGTAAAGAAAAGAAAACGTCTGGAGGGTAACTGATGCTGAGTTTATGTACAAAAAGTTCCCAGCAATTAACGTTGGCATGGTCGTTAAACAATACATCCATCTTTTTATCAACTTTCTGAAGACTTGTTAATATAAATTAACGAGGTACGAACAGCCGGCTCTGCACATGTTGGTGCTAACGTTGAGCATGAATGAACTTATTGATAGAAAATATTGTCCACGTGGGGAAAAAGAGAGACAATGTCCACGTTAAGAAAACAATTGACTCAAATACCTGCACTCAGACTGTAATGGACTCATGAGCACTGGATGATGACTATGTAGTGACTAAAATTCACCCCCCAGTGTCCACGTAGGGACAAAATTAGACTCAGGTGACCACATGGAGTCGTTAATGGACTCAGGTGTCCACATACAGATGATAATAGACCTCCTCATGTCAACGTAGAAACATTAACGCACCTTCTTGTCCATTTAGAGACGATAATGATCTCTGGGGTGCAGGTTTTGAGACAGTAATGGCTTCCCAGGCCTCCAATCGGAGGACGAACAGCGCACAGAGGAATGATAATGGACTCCCATGTGTCCATGAGACAACGCTCACAGACTCAGGTGTTCTGAGAAAATATTAAACTCAGACGAGAAAACTCCACAATAAGAAGCTCATTATTTGCTTCTTTATTTTTATTCTGTCTGGATTCTTTTTCCTCTCAACCATTTATAAAACTTTGTCCCAGAACATTGACTGAATGTTTCTGCAGAGCAAACGAAGGATCTGTGGACAACAGCTCGTCTACGTGAACCTAGATGTGTCTTGTTGGTGATTTATCTCCACAGATGAGACAAAAGAAATGAAGTCAATCACTCATTCTCCTTGTTAACAGCGCGGCTGCGTGAAATTAATAAAGTGAGATCTAGTTTTTATGAGAAAGAAATACAATTAAAATAAAAAATGAGAGAAGAGTGTGAGCTTCTCGTTAAACAGATGCAGATGTGCTGCGGCTGCCAGCTCTGATCCCAGCCACAGTTTGTGTATTCAGGTCAGTTTGTGCATTCAAAGCAAACACAAACCATGTTCCTCTGCATCTTTAATGACCCCTCTCTCTTTCTCACACACACACACACACACACACACACACACACACACACACACACACACACACACACACACACACACACACCAGGGTGCAGTGGTCAAATATTTATGGTCAGGAGAAGCTGCTGTGTTATTGTACTTGATATAGCTTTGGGCAGTTTCTATTGCAGTAGCTTTGGTTCATTCACAGCCGCTGCCCTCAAATACAAAACACTACAAATACAAACTTTACTTTGTGTCTTTCTGCTCCGCAGCAGCATCGCTCTAATTTTTCTGAGCTTCAGCCAAAAACATTTTTATTTTTTCACGTATTAATTCGTCCACCTGACGCTAAAGAGCCAGTTTAACGCTGTTTGCTGCTAATTAATCAGAGTCGAGGACAGTGTTCCTCCTGAGCTCCGACCTGGCAGACGGAGGCGGTGCAGGAAACACAGATGCTGCTCGGTTGAGTCGCATGGAAGCAAACATACATCGGGTCAGAGCCGGCGGCTCAGCGGCGTTACATCATGCTGAGCTTCCACCAGCAGCAACAATGACACACTTACCCAAAAATCACAGATATTAAATATGTCAGCTTCAGAGAAATATTCCTGTGTGATGGAAACATGGTGGTTTCAATCAGTGGTCACTTCCTCAACAAGCTGCTGTAAAATACATGACGATATCAGCATGAACAAAAAAGAAAACACATATTATAGTGAAAGGAAATCAGTGAAATCCTTCAACACGTCTGTGTGATAAACATGTTCATATAACAAACCTTACAAGGCCAGAGAAGAAGTAGATGAGTTAATGAATCAGACCAGACTTTCATTAATTTGATGCTGTGGCACAGTTGTTGGTTTGAATCCTGGTTCAGATTCCTCCAACAGTCCAAAGTCTGGGGTTCGGTAGAAGTTGGTGCAGCCGCCTCCTGATGACTGGGATTGGACCTTAAATGATAAGAGGTTCAGATAATGGATGATTTCACGCATCACTTCCCGAAATATGTCTTGAACCTTTTCATCAAGATTTGTAAATTATTCTTTTGGAAATCAGTAAAAATGAATGAATCTTGTTTCACAATGTTAAAGAAAAAAATATATTAAAAAACTGCTGGATCTGCCCCTTTGTCCAGAATCATGACAAAACTGAATTTGTTTCCTTTAAGTTCCATCCGTCCGCCAGGTTTGGTGTCATCCTGCTGACAAACCAACAGTGGAACAGTGGAACAGTGGAAACATTGATAATTCAGGTTTGATCCCCTGAATTTAAAGATAAAATCCTGGTCACAGTTGAGCAGCTGCAGCTTCGTCTGCTGTTCACACTCAGCCGATAGAACCGTCCTCGTGTCACATCATTATCTGAGCTATACCGCTGCTGCTCCGCCTGCTGTGACGGTGGCGGCCATATTGACAAGTTCAAATCCTGAAGCTGCAGCTGCTTATTGATCAGCTGGAAGATGTTGAAGCATTAACCTGAGCTGAATTAACGGAGAGTGATTGAACTGCAGGAGAGACTGAAGCTGAGTCACAGAGGAGGGAGGAACACAGACTGAGTGAAGGAAGCAGGGGAGGAGGAAATCCAATCAAATACGGTGTTATACTGTAAATGATTTCAGAGTGGAAGGAAGGAAGGAAGGAAGGAAGGAAGGAAGGAAGGAAGGAAGGAAGGAAGGCAGGCAGGAAGGCAAGAAGGAAGAAAGGAAGGAAGGGAGGAAGGAAGGAAGGAAGGCAGGAAGGCAGGAAGGAAGGAAGGAAGGAAGGAAGGAAGGAAGGAAGGCAGGCAGGAAGGCAAGAAGGAAGAAAGGAAGGAAGGGAGGAAGGAAGGAAGGAAGGCAGGAAGGCAGGAAGGAAGGAAGGAAGGCAGGAAGGAAGGAAGGAAGGCAGGAAGGCAGGAAGGCAACAGTCGAAGCTCCATCCACAGCACAGAGACAAATAAACACTCATGTTCACCATCGACCGACTGTTTCCTCCTCTGTCGTTTAATTGATGGGACGAATAACGAGGACTTAAAGCAGGAAATGGATTTGTACTTTACAGGAAGCAGATGGGAGTGTCTATGTTTTGAGGCGGGGTCATTTATTTAAATAACGTCAGAGCCACCGAGGAGGAGGAGGAGGAGGAGGAGGAGGAGGAGGAGGAGGAGAAGCTGCCGCCGTTAAATAAACCAGAAGAAACTCAGTCGCTCTTTTTCTGCCTGTTTGATTTTTGTTGCATCTTCAGGAAAGTCAGAGGGCGAATTCATTTTGGATTTAGGAAACGACGGGGGGGGGGGGGTCTGTCTAATAACTTCTCTGTATGAGACGGGGGGAGGCGGAGGAGGAGGTGGGGGGGGTGTTTGGCATCTGAGAGCATCGGCTGTTGATGTTTGAAATAAAAAAACAAATGATTTTGATCTTCATCGTTCTCTCCTGCTAATTAGTGAAAGAGCAGGTGACATTTAAATATCTAATATCCTCTTTCTTTCTTTCTTTCTTTCTTTCTTTTCTTCGCTCTTTGAGAAGAATCTGTCTCCTTTTCCTTCATTTTCTGCCAAACCCAACCCCCCCACCCTTTTCTTCTCCTCCACTTTCATCCCCCTCCTCCCTCTCTTCCTCCCTTCGTCCCTCCTCCCCTCGGCCCTCTTTCCCAGCTCTGTGTCGATTAATTAATTGCCGGCTAATTTAATTTCTCAAAAAGTAATAACTTGTTTAAGCATGAATAAAGACTGACAAGGCAAAGTTCTAATCTGCCCAAAGTTTAATTAGAGCCGGCAAGGTTTCCACACAGAGGCAGACGAGGGGGTCAGAGAGAGAGAGACTTAGAGAGAGAGAGAGAGAGGATGGGGGGAATAAAAGGAAATAGCAGTACCTGGATTAGAGCGGCAGCAGCCTCAGTCTCAGGTTTATTTCATTTTTGATTTATTTGTTACCTCTGACAAGGAGGTCATGTTTTGTCCGTCTGTCTGTTCGTTAGCAGGATTATGCAAAACCACCGGATGGATTTCCATGAAACTTGGTGGAAGGATGTGATGCGTGTCAGAGAGGAAGTGTAGCAGTTGGGGGGGGGGGGGTCGACAGGTACACAGACTAATGAGTGAAGACGAGTATAACTGCTGCCGAAACTATGAGGTGTGACTGTCTGCTTGGACGGTAACGACTTTATGGACCAGAGCGAAAGTTTAGTTTTAATGATTCATTTGATATCATCGAAGCTTAAACTGACGTTATGATTGACAGCTGAGACTGACTCATGATTGGTCAGACATGTGTTTGGGCGGGACCAGAATACTGCAGAGCCAATCCACTAGCATCGCCGCGCAGACTTTAAATAACGTCATCAGAACAAGATGGCAGCGTTTGTATCCAAAAGGTTTTATCTTTATATAGTTGGAGTCTCATCATCAGTTTCCTGACAAAGTGTTATCACAGTGACGTGACGTTGTGAGACACAGATGTTTAATAAAAACTCAGATGTAAGAACTGTTGACAACGTATTAGCTTGAGTTTGAAGTTTCAACTTCAACTTGAAGTTGGTCAGAATTAAAACTTGGTTTCTACTTCGGAACCTAAACATCGTTAGATCTGAACCGAAATAAATCCCGACCTGCTGCTGCCTCCGGATCACAGACAGACGACATCACCTCTGTGCAAACCATCGTCCTGTGGATTTGTTTTCCTGTGTCGTTTGAGCGTCTTTACAGAATTTCTAAGCGAGCCTTCAAATATTTGTCGGGATATTTCACTCAGTATCAAAGCGGCGGACAGACTGTACCTAAAGGGGAACACGCAGTTTTCATTTGTAGGAATCATAAAAAGCATCGGTGCAGACGGAGGAGCTGAATATATTTGTGCTGTGTTGATTATGTCGTCAGACTCGGCTGCCTCTCTGATGATCTCGGACATTTCGATGAATCGAGCGCGTTGTTACCAGAGTCATCACATTAGAAAGTGAGATTTGGAAAAAGGTTTTTAAACTGATGATTGTAAAATCTTAATAGGAACACTGTGTGTGTGTGTGTGTGTGTGTGTGTGTGTGTGTGTGTGTCTGTGTGTGTGTGTGTGTGTGTGTGTGTGTGTGTGTGTGTGAGTGTGTGTGTGTAAGCATCATTGAAGTGAGAACTGTGCAGCCATGAATACAGATGGAGGTTTGCAACATGGTGTGTTTGCATTACTGTGTCTCCTTCACAAACACAAACACCCCCCCCCCCCCCTACACAGGATGTGGTTGTTTTATAGCAACATGGTAAAAACATATTGTTTGTATGACGTCTGCAGGTCAAAGGTCATACAACACGTCAAGTCCCGACAGGAGTTCACCTGCTCTGACAGAGCGACCGACTAGAAAACCAGGATTGTGAGTTAAATGTTGAAGTCTGATGTCTTCTTTAAATGAGTCTGAGGCAGTGGCTTGTTTCTAACGTGTCCTCGTGTGTGTGGGCTGCTGGCATCGCCACAGATTGCGGCGGGGGAAGAAGCAGCAGCAGCAGCAGGTCGTTCGCTTCCTCCTGGACGTCTTTGAGCCGCACCTCCTCTCTCTCTCCTCTATTGTTCCTATAAGATAAATTGGAGCCATTGTCATCGACAGAGAAAAGGCGTTAATTGAAGGTTTTTCCTGCTGCAGCTTTTACTGCAACACACACACACACACACACACACACACACACATACACACACGCTTCAAAGTAATTAAACACATTAACACTTCAAGCAGAAGCAGAAAAAAAAGAGAAGCTCTCTTTTGTGTACATTTGCTTCGAGTTATCACCGACGACTGAGCAGAGAGGGGAAGCTGGAGGATTTAGCATATCTCTACAAGTAAAGTGATAGAGCGGCAAAGAGGAGGAAGAAGAGGAGGAGGAGGGGAAAAGGGAAGAGGAGAGCCAATCCGCTCAGGCTCTTTACTCTAGTTGACAGCGTAAAATGTCAGATA
Source organism: Paralichthys olivaceus (assembly GCF_024713975.1). NCBI lineage: Eukaryota > Metazoa > Chordata > Actinopteri > Pleuronectiformes > Paralichthyidae > Paralichthys > Paralichthys olivaceus. The sequence continues at coordinate 26,315,959 of NC_091101.1, forward strand.
CTCATCTGGAAATTATTTCCATTTCATACAACTGACATCTTCCCAAGTGGGGACTCTGAAATCTAATTAGTTTGACCGGACGGTGACCAAGGTAGCAGAGTGTATTATGCAGAGAGAGAGGCTGTCAGGGCGAGCGAGGGTCCCCAGGGTTAACTGGAACTCAGGAGTGCAGATGAGGGCTATAGTGGGAGAAGAACACTCAGGAGGGCGCCTCCATTTTAAGAAAGACTTGACAAATGGAGGGAACCTTGAATTCGGCGTTTTGGCCCTTTGACAGTGACGCCGCCGCCAAGCTCCACCAGAGGAACAGAGGAGAGAGGACAGATAGCGTTTCCTCCTCTCGGGGGTTAACCCAGAACTTTCCAAACGTCTGACGAGAAATCTGAATTTACAACTGTGCTGCCACGTCTGGACGGAACAACAGCGACGGTTTGAAGACCTGACGGTGTCATGATGAGGCAGCACATGTTCCTCTCACCAAGAAATATAAAATAACACTAAACAAACTCATGACCTACTGTAATACCTCCTCCTCCTTACTGCAATACTGCATACCACCACTAGGGAGGTGCCAGGCCTTTTAACCCCAGCACAAATATTTGCAGGAGTGGAAACATGCAGAACTTCTTTCTGTGTAGTACTGGTATTTATTTAGAGTAGAAAGGCTTCAGTGATATCTCTCTATCCCTCAGTGGACGTAATTTCCTTTTGCTGCCATGTTTTCCTGTGAGGCGTTAAACAGTTTGTCCTGAGGACGACACCAGAGGACACGTCCATAGAATCTATCGTCTGAGAGGAGTTTACTCATGAAACTTTATGGAAATATAACCAATATTTATTGATTTTGTTTTGTGTGTGTACGAGTTGTAATGTTGAATTAATGGTCGGGGAAGAGGGAAAGTGAAGAGGTCACAGAAATCATTATCTTCGTCCTCTTTATCTGAAACCAGGAAAATCTGCAGGAACTTTCTGACACTTTACTTCCACAGCGACATCTTCGTCTTCATGTCTCAGTAACTAAACTGTTGATGGATCGTAAATGTTCCAGATAAATAAATATGAACGAATCACCTTCAGTCATCACGTGAAGTTTCTGATGAGAATCAAAAACAGCTGAGTCAGCGTCTGTGATGGGGGCTGGACCGAGGGCGAGTGGGGGCGGAGCCACCGTCCGAGGAAGGCCTTATTCACAGAGTCCATCACAACCCCCCCCCCACACCCCCACAAACTCTTCCTCCCATCATGCTCGCCAATTAGCTCCATCTCAGATCAGAGCCAATTAGTTCTTGTGCTTAATTAGGATCGAACACGAGCCGCAGTCATTAGAGCTACAGATCACTTTGTGAGTCTGAACACGAGGTCACACTCACTTTGGCCCCGTTTAGTTTTATTCACCATGTTATTGTTGTGTATTGATACATTAAGATTGTATGTGGAGAAGTTTTACTACATGATATTAGTATACGACACAGATTCTGTACATACACGCTGGTGAATATGCAAAATTATCAAACATCTTTGTATTGACACGTCTATAAATAGTTTATTATATTTATTTATGTGTTCTGCTTCTGAACTTGCTCAAGATTCATTTGATGCTATTTACAGTTTGTACAAACACGTTATATTTATTATTTTAGTCGTAGATTTGTACAGTACAATATGTGACACACATAAATGACACATGCTTCATATTTTCTGTTGATGCGACGCATGCAGCTCTGTGTGATCACGTGTCACTACAGCCGCAGCGACTGAACAGACGTGAGCTTCCTGTTTGTTCTCGTCTCACATTCGTAAACGTCACCTGTTGAAAGACGGGTCCCCGGAGACAGACGCTCCACTCTGACACGTGTCAGGAGCTCGTCAGCGACAAAACAGCAACAGATGAATTGTTGAGTGCGCGACTGAGCGAGGACTGATATTCACAAACAGCGTCTGTGTGACGGATCCTGAAGCTCTTTCAAAGTAAATGTCTCTCGGAATGAGGCAGTTAATTCGGATTGAGATGTTTACAGGAGGATCTTATTTTTATTCAGACAAAAACAGAATAAAAAACCTTTTGAAGACACACGAGGAAAAGTTAGTGGGTCATCTGAGACGTGGAAGTCTGTGCTTCACCACCGCAGGTTCAATGTGTGGCAACAATATTTTTTGTGAACAATAAATACCAACAGCAAATTTCATGACTTCTGCTCTGAACACAAAGATCTCAGAAAAGGAAAAAAAGCATCTCATAGAATCATGTTGTTCATGTTGGTGCAGGGGCCAACGAGAGCTGAATACATCACAGATCAACTAAGAAGGAAGAATCAAGTGTTACTCATATTAGGAGAAAGGTGGAGACTCCTCCTGTCTCCGTCTACATCAGAGTCACAACATGATGATATAATCATATTTCCCTCCCCTGTGTAATTAATGGCCTCAGTTCATAGACTATAAATAAAGATGGATGATGTTTAGGTCATAAACTTTGCCTCCTCCATGTAAACGAATGGTAAACGGACCAAAAAACTAAATCTGGTAGAAATGAGATGAAAAAGTCCGATAGTGTTAACAGACACTATGTCAGGGGTCAAAGGTCGTGATTGTTGATGAGCAAACTTCGACCACAGGCTGAATTTGTCGTCGTTGTTAAGTTTAGACTTTGCTCAGCCGTGCAGCTCTGAGGCGTCTGTGCTCCATAAGCCTGCTGCTGACACGAGGTTCAGGTTTATTAAACAGCCACTCGCACATGACTTAACATTTTTGCAAGCACATTGCTTTTGCATGGGAAGTGCTTAAAAACTAAAATCCACGGCAAAGGCGGCCGTGAGAATGTGGGGAGGCGAATTTAAGAGAAGAAGAAAAAAAAAAAAACACCGGGTCACTACTCAGCACTCCCCGGGATTAAAACGTACACATCAACCTGCAAACAGACAGAAAAGCCGACCGTAGCTCCTTTTGCAAAAAATGGAGGCAGTGAATTTCAATTATGCATGAAGCGCAGGGCATTTTGGGAAATAAGCGCCATATCCCGCAAGGACCGGCACCCCCTCCGCCTCCTGCCAGCCTCCTGTATCAAAGAATGATCTAATGTCACGCACAGAAGAAAGGTTGCTTTCTGCATACGCATTGATTTTTCTGCTTCCATCTCTGACCTTTTTACATTCCAAGCTGTGATTTTTTTTTAAATGCGAACTCAGCCCGGCGTCCGTCCGCCTGACGGCTTCTGTCCGTCCGCCTGCTCCTCTCAGAGGCTCACACAAAACCAACATGAGAGAATGTGACTGTAAAGAAAAGTCCCAGAGGTTAGAAACCCTGATCCAACATCTTCTATATCCGTCATCTTCCATCGTGTCACTTCCTGTAGGTGAGGAAAACAGCCAGTGTTGTTTTTTTCCTTAATTTGCTGTTTGTGCATCATAATTAGCTTTTTAACGAACCTTTTTTTTCCCGTCTTCACATCAAACTGATCCTGTTTCATGCTCATCACCGCCGTTTCATTTGCGGCTTCGTTCTTTCAGCGACAAATTAAGCGACGTTCCTGGCACTTTGTGAACTATTAGTGACTTTTAAAAACACCCAGCTGGCTTTAATTAATTTCTCTCAAATGGAGGGAGCCATGTGTGTGGATAAAGGGATAATGACAGTTCTAATCAGCGTCTCTCCGGCTCCTGCCAGCGCGTTCGCAGCTGAACTGTGACACCGCTCGTTCAGGTTTGTTGGTTTTAAGGAAACAAAAGCAACATTTACACACAGATATTTACACCAATGTCTGCGACTGGAATCCTTTATCTGTCTTGTGTTGAATACAGTTTCAATCCAGACTTTATCATCTCAGAGGAAATTGTTTTTACAAAGCAGTGAACAAAACTCCCAGAGCACGAACAAGCATCCGTCTGCAAGGAAACACCTAATGATACAGATAATAAAGACTAATTCAAGAGAGATAAAAAGAGAGAAGGTTGATCAAATCAAAGACGCAAACACTGAGAAACTCATCTGGAAAATTACTGAAATACAAGCTGACGAGCAACGAAAGTAATTAATAAAGGAAAATTCAAAACAAACGTAGAGCAGCTTGTTCTCTTCCCTGGTCTGAGATCAGATCGGACATTATGGAGACATATGTGGGTGGTTGCATGAGTGGTCATGGATTTCATCCCCAGGTTCATCACCATATCCTCTGCTGTTCTCTGGTTATTCATCCTTTTCTGTTTCTGTCTCTTCAGACCTTAGGCCCCTTCCCGACGTGGCGATGACCGGTAACTGCACCCACGAGTGCACCGAGTTCGGCCACTCTGACTCCTGCTGGATGCCCGGCCAGCCCTCCCCCAACCGCAAGGTGTCCAAGAACGCCCCAAAGCTCTCCACCTTCGTGCCTTACCAGGAGATGGACGGGCAGGAGCAGCTGATGGCCAACGGCAGCCCCAAGCCCCTGATGACGGAGGAGCGTGGGACGGGCGGCGGCGGCGGAGGTGGCAGCAGTTCCAAAGTGGCCAACATGCGATTCATGACACCCTACAGCAGTGCCTACCCCGGGGGCGGAGACTCGTCTGTGAAAGACTGTGGGCTGGAGGAGATCCCGCTGAGCCAGGCGGTGGAGTACCACTCGGCGACCACTCCAACCGGTCAGACCGCCAAGAGGGAGATCTACCTGTGAGGGCGCCACTCTCCACCTTAACGCCCCCAACCACCTGCCTGTACTCCCCTGTTCATTCCCCGATGCTGCTCGCCACCACCCGTCCCTCCTCCTCACTGTCGCCCCCTGTGCCTATTACTCGCTGTGCCGCAGCACCGACTCCCCTTCTTCCTTTTTATATCTGCATCCACTGTACAAGGCTTTAGACCCCGCCCACCTCGCCCACTGCCACCGCCGCCGCCCACCTCTAGAAACCAATCAAATGTAAAATAGAATTCAAATCAACTGAAGAAAACAGGCGGCTGCTGCGGATGGAATGTAAACTACACCACATCGTTGTGATAATTTAATGGGAAACTATTTAGCTACTCACGTATTTGAGTTGGATTTTTGTGCGTCGCTTTAGGCTTTGTCGCTGTGTTGGAACAGAAAAAGAAAACAACCTTCGGGGGGTGAAGGGAAAGAACCTCTTGTAAATCCCACTTAAATATACTGTGTAATGCTACCTATCCTATTTTTCTGGAATTGGATTTGTTTCATTTCTTTTTTTTTGTTTTCACTTTTCTCAGTGGACTCACGAACCCTGGAAACACTTTTTTTGGGCCAAGTTGCATCAAATCAACCGGGTCCTGTTTTTATCAGGATCAGCTCGACGTCGACTCCAAGACTTTTGCAGAAACGCAGCTGTTTTCCACTCGTCACAGTTGTGAGTTGTTTTTTCAGTTCTGTTGAGTTCTCTTCTTGTATTCAGTGTACAGATCTGTAAATACTACAAACAGTGACACAGGAAGCTGCTGTGGCCGTAAGGTGTCGCGCTGTCCGCGGTTCTTCACCCGCCGTCGGGCTGATGGACTGAAAACCTTCGCATGTCCAGAGGGACGACGCCGTCACAGCAGGAACCTGAACTCTTGAGCATCACCGACGGTGCCGAGTTATAAAGACTTTTTATTATTTCTTTTCTTTCATCTACGACTTTACACACAATGTGAGGTCAGGAAGTGACATCATTAGAGGCTCCACCAGTTTATTCAGAAAGTTTCAGGAAGTGGATCATGTTCGATCATTCACGCTGCCGTCAGTAGTAAACCATGAATGTTATTCTCAAAAACCTTACAATGACATTTCCCACATGTGGATTATCTTTACGTCACATGTGACGATCACATGATCAAGTCGTGCTCATGGTCCCCAGAGGCTGATGAAAGGGTTCTTCCTCTGGGGAGCAGATTATGAATGTGGCTCCTCGGTGCTTGGATGTGGATTTTAAAACAGGGCGATGGTAACGTGGTGGTGAAGGAAGAAGGAACAGGAAAGTTATTAGGTTTTTTTTTTTTCAACCTCTGGGGAACAATAATATATTCGTGTTTAATTTAATCAAACTCAGCTTTTCTCCGAGATATTAAAGTTTGAGAGTTTAGTTCTGATGATGGTTTTTAGAGGTCCTGAAAGGCTTCATCCTCTGGGAGACACCAACGTCCACAGGCAGGTTGATATCAATCGGGTCGTTTGAATTCTTCTCGGAGCTCCAGTGTGCGGCGCTCATGCGGAAGCTCGTATTTTAAAACACCAGTTTCACTCACGGTTGGGATTCGTGATTTCTGAAAAAAAATCTTCTCAGTACAAAACAGTTAAAAGCTTAAAACACAGAAGAGAAGCTGCTGAAAGTGTCATCGTCTCTGCGAGCAGCTGAATCTGAGCCGATACCGACGACTGAGCGAGAATCAGAGCGTCGACACATCACAGCCGCGGCGGTTTGACTGTTTGTGGCGACTGTGGTGAATGTTTCCCCGCTGTGTGTTTTCCAGTCTGAAGGAAGAGCTCTCTCGTTAGTTCCTTCCTCTTTACCTCCTCAGTGTGAGGCTGAGCCGCTCAGCATTTATCTGGAGTATTTGTTAAACCTGCGTTCGCAGGGGGGGGAGGTGGGCACTGCTTCCCGTGGCGCCGCGGCGGCACAGGAACGCAGGATTAATGACACCTGTACAGGCTTCAGTCCACTAACACCCCCTCCACTCAGCGCGGCGCAGGAACTCTAATTACGACCCGAGGCTCTGCACATTATTGGTGCTAATTTGCACCGGTGGAGACGAGCTGGTTTGGAAGTTCATTCATTCTGAGCCGCGTGCGAACGGCTGCTGAGGATTTCACCTGAAGTGACGCTCACCTGCTGAGACTGGAACAGTGAGCGAGCTCCAGTCATTTAGTTTCTAACGGAGCCTTTAAACAATCAGCCAGCGAGCGCAGGTCATTTCACCAGCTCACGTGAAATAACATCATAGACATGTGATAACCAAGTATTACTGTCGATGTGGAGCCGAGTCAAAGAGGGGATGAAATTAATGAATCAAACCACAAAACCAAATTTGCTTCTTCTGCCTCATTTCGTCTGAAACACTTTGTTAATTTCTAGAAACTTTGTGGGAACAATGGAAGCTGCAGCGTGAACATGTGGGATTATCTGGCCCCTGCTGACTGGAACATCTCCGGCTGAAAACCAGACTAAATGACTTGTCGTCTGTTTTGTTGCGTGTGATGTGAACATCCACCCTCCAGAATGAGAAAGAGGGAACATCAAAGTGCTGCCGCCTTCAAAGCCTGAGCAGCAGCGGTCGCTCCGCAGGTCAGGGAGCGGTCGCACACTTTAGTGTTGTTACAGCATCAGGCTGCTTCACTGCTGTAAAGCTTCTTTTTATTTGTGGTGTCGAGTTCACTCTTTCCCTCCGATTTTTAATTTCTCTTTAATGTTGAGACGTTTGTGTTTGATCTCCGCGAGCGTGAAGTTAATACGATTCCAAACACAATTTCTCCTTCAGGTGATTTGATTCATTGTGACGTATCTGCCTGTTAACACTCTCACACACTCAGACACACAACAGCGTCACAGAATTCCCCTGCACATAAATCAACCATCATTCAACCGACGTTCAACCGTCCCTGTGACAAAGATTTAGAGTTCACTGGCGCCGCCACGCTCCCTCGTGCTCGCCGTCTTCCTCTGGTGATTTAACGCCGGCGTTCAGAGCTCTGATTGATTATTTACGGGCCCAACATGGAGGTCCACATCCGCTCGCCTCCTTCCCCCTCCTCCTCCTCCTCCTCCTCCTCCCCCTCCTCCTCGCCGTTAGAGTCCTGGTGGCCGGCGTGTTGTGCTGCCTCAGGTAAAGATGGAGGAGAGAGAGGCAGGAGGTGAAGCGGCGTCCGTTTAACCGCGACTCTCTGGCACCAATTAACCCGAGAAGAAGAAGTGTAACCTCAGGTGACCCCTCGAGACCTTTGGTGACCTCTGACCTTGCTGTTTGCTTTACCTGAGGCCGAGGGAGTTTCTCCTGAGTGTGTGTGTGTGTGTGTGTGTGTGTGTGTGTGTGTGTGTGTGTGTGTGTGAAGACTTTCACTCAGTGGACAAAAAGCTAAACACTGACACTGACCTGGTGAAAGTATGTGACCACGAACATTAACGTTCTGTTCAACAGTCGCTCACTCGTCTGGTTTCAGTCGTTTCTGCTCGGGCTCGGATCGGGCAGGTCCGACTCTGTTGCCGTGGCGACGTTACCTCTCGTTCCAGTTCCTCCCAGAAGTGAAGCTGAGTTTGACGTCTGGGTTCTTTGCAGCTTCTTCTTCACCAACCGTCATTTAAGACTTTATTCTCATTTTGACTACAGACCTGGTTTACTACTGACCAACGTTGTTCTAAAACACAGACTGCGTCTCAGATCGTGACTCGTTTCCTGATCATGAAGTCAGAAAACTAATCTCGTACTTTTGAAGATACTGAGACTTTTCAGTGACTCTGCAGCTTCTTAAGCTTTTAGTTTTTTTAGTTTCACCCTGAACTTAAACTATAACAACTTTATTAAATGATCATACGTTGCATGTTTGTGATGCTGCCCCCAAGTGGCCGCACGCACCAATAAATGAAGCTTTAAGTGAGAATTACAGGAACTGTTTTCAAATTGAAATCTTCCTTGTGAAATCTCATGAAATTCAAAAACCTAACATGTCTCTATTTTCTGTCAGTTGTTGGCTGAGTCATATTTTCATGTGAATTGAAGCTTTCAGTTGATCTCAGGCTTCTAAAACATATTGAACTGAAATTTAGTGTAAAAATAAATAAAACTGCTCAACAAGCAAACCTCAGTTTTATTTCATCAGTTTTTATAAAAGTATGATTTGAGACGCAGCCTTTGTTTCCTGATCCAGCTGTGAAACTCTTCTGGTTTCTGATGAATTGTGTCGTCGCGGTGAACTCGTCTTTCTTCTCTTCACTCAGTCTCCGGTCTGGAACAAGTTCTTCTCATGTGATCCTCGTTGTTTCTGTTCGGGACGTTTGCTCTGATGGTGTTTGCATTTACATTTTGCATTTCTAAAGTTCAGCTGGTCAACTTTCACTAGAGAGATTTCAAACAGGAAAATCTATAACGAAGCGGCAGAGGTGGATACGCGCTAATCTTTTAGTAATCCTGGCGAACACGTGGATACTACATTTCCCATGATGCAACTTGATCTTTCCCGAGAGGATATTGATCAGAATTACTCTCTGTGACAAGACGAAACATGAAGCCTTGTCACCACCTCTGTTGAAGCTGAGCGTCGACCTTTTCTCCAGAATCGACTCATTGTATATTTGCTTTGATCGTTAATTCTGTGACTTGACTTTGATCCGTGTGAAACCTCCCGACATGAGAGCGACGGATTAGTTCCGACATGAAACCACGTGATGACGTTGGGAGTCTTTCGCTGTTTTTTGGTTGTGTATTATACCGAAGCTGGAGTCTCTGAAATCGACGGCTTCAGCTGAGCATGAAACAAGCCAACTTTATAAATATTATACATTTTCGTTGTCGTCGCGGTTGTTTTTATCAATGTTATGGAATCAACACTGCTGTAGACATGCTGTATGAATATAAATGGTCGTGGCTGTTTTTACCACATGCGATGATGTAAATGATGTTTTCTGAGCGGGCAGAACTGGACTCTGTGTTTTCTTCACTCCATCGTGACCCAAAATACTTTTACAGATTAGAACACATTCGTTTTTTAATCGTGCTAAAACAGGAAGTCAGGTCTCAGATCCTGACAGAAATTATCTCATGATCATGATCTCACCTCAACTGTCTTAAAATGCAACAGGTAAAATAAATTCAAGTTACCGTCGCGAACACGTTGAAACTGAAACAATGGTTGATTTCACCCAAATGAATAAATTAACATCACGCTGGTTTTTAAAGAACGAAAGACAAATAATATAATTAGGTCACAATCACATGAGATGAAGGTTGTGATCTATTCATTATCTCCAAAAAAGATAATTTATTCAAACCACAGCTGCTTAATTTTTCATTTTAAATAAATATGTAAATTATTGAGATTCAAATTTAAAGGAAAATGGTTTGAAAATGTGAATCCTGAAAATATATGAATAAAATCCTGTGAGATATTTTATCTTTAACCTAAAATGAAGTAGGACTCCATAAGATTTTATTTTGATACTGTAAAAATTATCAATTTATAATTGTTCCACAATGTTGAGATAAAATATTAAATAAGATTAAATAAAACAATTATCTTTTAGGTTTAAAACAAAAAAAAATCACAAAACACAGGAAAAAAGAGTCACTGTTCTGAAAACTGTTGTTGTTGTGAGAGATAATGAAGTAATGAATTAATAATGAATTCTCTTGGGATGTGGTGTAAAGGTTTGTTAAGGACTCTCAGAAAATGAAATCCTTGATTTTCCGATCTTGGATTCGGACCTGGCGGCTCAAAGTTCCACAGGAGGAGGATGGAGTGGAGAACTTTTATTTTCTTGTGTTTTATTAATTAGAAAACCGCAGGTCAGAGCTGCCACATCACTATTGTCTTTACAGGAAGTCCATGTTTGTAGCCTAATTGTTGGTTGGTTATATTTATATAGGAACAATGATAGTGATGCCTTGTTTTTTGTACAGTTTTATGTACATGCAAGTGTAGGTTTTTAAAAAAAAAAAAAAATCTATCTATATATTCAAACAACGTGAAGGAAATCTGAACCTGTAGGATTATATCGTCTAAAGTAACGTAGGCTCTATTAAACGTAGGAGTGATGAGTCAGAGCGGAGGACGACAGCGTCTCTCCTCATCCACCGGCTTTACCGCTTTGCTTTCCGTTCCCTCACGTGTGTCCAGGACGAGTCCGAACACAGACTGTACATTTAGTTTGTTCGTCTCATGGTTTTGATTTTTCTCAGAGGAAGTCGTGTGACGTGTTTGTTTGATTCTCATCTGTTTCTCTTTTGATCAGCATTCGCATGTTTGAATTTGAAAAAAAATAATGTGGTCTTTTATTTTTGCTGAGCAAATCAAAGAAATGATATCTTGTAATTACTCCTTCCTTATAGCTTTACAATAAAATTCATTCAGTCAAACGAAGATGGCGGCTCTGTCTCTGTTCAGTAAATACTGATTCTGGTGACGTTCACCGTGGAGGTGTGACGACCCGCCCAGTCTGCCTGTCCGTCTCAGTCGGTAGGCGGAGCCGGGAGGGAGTGCCTGCAGGTACCTGGGCAGGGCCTTGAGCCAGGCGGTAACATGTGGGGGAGGGGATCCATCGGCACAGGTGAGAGCTGTAAGCTGATTGATCCTCTGGTTTATAAGACAGCTCAGATCAGCAGCTTCATTTTTCACTGAAACATCTGAGGCAGAACAACGTGGAGGTCAGCTCCAGATGTTTTTAATCCAACGTCAGTTTGCTCAGAGGGAGACGAGCAGACGATTGTTGAAGACCAAACGTTTGTAAGTCATATCCACCATCTTGTCCAATTTGTTCCAATGAGATTCACATTTTCGATTTGTTGACAGAACCTTTAATCGGAGGTTGTACAGAAGTTACAGACGTGAATAATCTAAAGATTCTCTCAGAAATGAAATCAGAGGAAAAGAAAATACCAACGTGGACACTGGAGGTCGAAGGTTAAAAATCTTCCAGAAAAGCCTGAAACACACGACCTCTCTCAGTTTTCATCTCGACCCCCCCCCTTCTGGTCTCCTTCTTGGCGGCGGCGCTCTGATGTTCCTAAGCAGCTGTAAACGCTTCGCTCCCGACCTCCTCGCCGTTATTGGATTCCACTTCAGGAAATTGACTCGTGGATCCTCGGGCTGCAGAGCGTCAGGCCCCAGAGCGAAACGCCAGCCAATCACATTTCAATAAAAACAAACCCTGCGAATATCAAACGCACTCTGAGGAAGGCGCTCTCGCCGCTGTGCTTATAGCGCTGTTGCATCGCATTACAGCAGTAAATTGAAATTCGGGGCGAAATGATTAAATTCATCGCCGCACAATATTTCTGCAACAACAAAAAGAAAATATTATCAGAGCTTGTTTTGAAGCGGATGACACAGTTGCAGCAGGTTGCTTCTCTCCGCCGCCTTTTCCCCGAGGGTTTCATCACTTTACCCCATTTCTCGTCTTCTGCTATTTTTTATTCAGGCTGTTTGTCTTCTCTTTAACTTCTCCTCCCCCTCTCCTTCCTCCCCCTCTTCTCTTTTCCACACTTGTTTCCTTGTATCTCAAAACTTCCGGCCGTCTGTCTCCTTGTTTCCTTCTTCTCCTCTTTCCTCACTTCACCCCCCCCCCCTTTATTTTTCTTTAATTCAATTTAATTTTAATTCATCCTCCCTTCAGTCTTTGATTCTTTTCCTCTTTTACTATTTGATTCCTTTCCTCCCCTCCTTCCTCTCATCATCCCTTTTCTTCTAGCGTCCTCCATTCTGTTCTTTTCCTCCTTCACTCTTTTAGTTTTCCTTCCTTATCTGTACTTTCTTACTTCCCTCCATGTTTCCTTCCTCCCATCTTCTATCCTTCCATCCTTATTTCTTGCTGCTCTTTCATCCTTCTATCTCTCTTTCCCGTCATCCTCCTGCTCCTCCTTCACCTCCCTCTCCTCTTTACATTTTATACTCCATTCCTCTGTTCTCCTTTTACCCCACATTCATCTCATCCTTTCTTTCTTGTCTTTTTTCCTATCTTTTATTTCTGTTTCTTTCATCCTTCTTTCTTCTCCTTTTTTCTCTCCTCTCTTTTCTTCCGTCATTATTTTGGCTCTTTTTTGTCTTTCCTCCTTTTCAATTCCTTTTCCTTTCTTCCTTCTCATCTGTTGTTCTAATTGTTACTTCATCCCTCTCCTTTTCCATCCTCCTCTTCTCCTGTTTCTCTTCACCTTCCTCCCTGACCCTCCTCTTCTTTCTCCTCCCTCTCTCCTCGTGTGGTCACTGTGGACGCAGCGATGTAAAACAAACCGAAAACAGGAAGCAGACGATGATATAATAACGTAACGTGAAGCCGCATCGATTCTGTGGAGGGAAATCAGGCCCGAGAACGGAGGAGAAATTAGAGTCGGAGAAACGAACAAATGGAGGAGATCAAATATGAGGAGGCAGGAAATTCAAGGTGATGAGGGCACATTAAGATGAATGAAGGAAATATGGCTCTATACTTTATTTCAAACTGCTGAGTGGACAAAATAAGATAAAATTTCAGACTGAGATGAGATCTCTGCCTCCGAGTGGTGAATGAAGAGGAAGACAAAGGGAGGAGGAGGAGGAAGGAGGGGTTCTGTGGTCAGGAAATACATTCTTTGGCAGAGAGAGAAAGAAATGGAGGGCCGGGGGGGGGGGGGGGGGGGGGGGGAGTTTTGTGTAATTGGTATTAGGCAGACTGTCAGGCAGCTGCTGGTGGGAAGTGATGTATGGACCAGGAGGAGCAAGTGAGCAGACACTGAGGAAGAGGAGGAGGAGGAGGAAGAGGAAGAGGAGCGAGCTGCTGCAGAAACACAAGAGTCTGCAGTGACTCTGGTGAGGAAGTGATGATGCAACATGACGACTGACAACAAGAGACGTGGATTTGAATGGTTTCAGGTTCGGTCTTCTTGAAGCAGCTGTTTTCATTCTTCTTCTTTTATTTAGTTCAAGTGCAGTTATCACCTCCTCTCCTCTCCTTCCTTCCCTCCTCTGCTTCCTTCCCTCCTTCTTTCCTTCTGTTGATTCCTCTCCTCCTCCCTCTCTCCTCTCAAGTTGGAACATCAGGTGTGAACAGACGCAAACAAACCGTTTGACCCCGGGTTACCTGAGAACGAGATCCGTGATGTCACAGTGACCTTTGACCTTTGACCACCAGAATCATTTCGTCTTTGTGAGGAAGCTTCAGATTTAGTTCAGAGGTTGAGACGCTCACAAGAGGACAGACGGACAAACGGACGTCCGACCTGTAAACAAAACGTCGACACAGAAACTGTGGACGAGTCTGTCGAGTAGTTTCTCTTTTTTTTCTTTTTACTGCTGAAGGAGAAGAAAATACCTTTCGGCGTTTCTCCACTTCTGAGAGAATTATTATGATGACGCTCGTAAACACGGTGATTGATTATGTTTCGTCCGAAGACGCGAATCAGCCGCGCTTTAATTTCTACAAGTATTCACCCGGAAACGTCTGCGTATTTCAAAGTGCCGGAGGCGTTTCTGAGTGTTTGTTGTGCTTCCTGCTGTCGGAGGACACCGAGCTGCGAGGGTCGAACATCTGAGGCGGCCGCTGCTCCCGCTCTGTGAGAGCATGTCCTTTCTTCCCTCTGAATGTTGCATGTGTGAATTAAAGCAGGACCTTATCACAGCGCTCGCAGCCACAAGTGTTCCCATTGAAATGCAAGGCGCGATGTTTAATCATTGTAAGCGAGATCTGCGGTGGCCGGGCTAATCTCCATTTTAACATTTCACACAGCGCCTGCAGTTATGGGCCTTTTTCCTTCTCGCCGCCGAAATGACGAACAATAGCTCTTTTTTTCCCTCCACGGCGCTGAGGTGGCGGCGGCGGCGGCGAGGAGGCCGAGCGTCGGTCGACAGCGTTAGCGGCAGCCGGCAAAGCTGACCGTGACTCGTTCATGCAGATTCGCAGTCAGAGGGAATCGTGGCAGCTGCGGCCTCAGTTGAACCTGCTCCGCCCTGCAGAGGACGAGGGGACGCCAGAGGACAAGGGGACGCCAGAGTCTCAGGGACGATTTATTCTTACTGAACAGTTCAACACACAAGCTGCTTCAGAAGAACCTCGAGTCGTCCGTGAGCTCGTGCAGTGAAAACGTTTGATTCCAGGGGGCGGGACTTATTATTCTGCAGCGTTGGACAGTACCCCCCCCCCCCCCCCCCCCCCCCTCGGGTGTCTCTGATGTTCGCGGCCTCTCTCCATCACTGTCGGCCCCGAGGAGCTGGAAGGAAGGAGGGAAGGATGGATGTAAGGATGGATGCAGGCGTGGGGGGGTGGGGTGGGGATGGGGGGGTGGGGGGGTTCCCCTCAGGGCCTCCAGAGGCAGCGCTCGTATCAATCACTCGACGGGAGGAGAGGGTGATTCTGACGGATGATCTCCCCCAGCACGACGCCTCGTACCTCTCCCCCTCTTCGCTCGCCCACTCTCCCTCTGCATCAATGAACTTCCCTTCTTCATCCCTCGTTCTTTTTCTCTCCTCTGCTCCTGGACTCTGTTATTCTTCTGTTCTCTCGCTCACACTTCTCGGACCTGGTAAGGAATTCATTTCTTCCTTTCCTCCTTCCTTACAATTCTTCCTGTTTTTCCTTCCTCTTCTTTTCCTCTGCTGTGCTTCCTCCCTCCTTCCTGATTTTCCTCTTTTTCACTCTTTTTCTCCTCCTTTCATTTCCTATCCTTCCTTCACTCAAACTCCCTCTCGCTCTTTTTTATTTCACCTTCTCTTTACTCGTTCTTCTCATGTTTCCTTTCTATCCTCCTCTTCCTTCCTCCTTCCTTTTCTGTTTGTTTTTGTTTCTGATTGTTCTTCCCTCATTCTCCTCTTCATCCTCACTCCAGCTCTTTTCCTCATTTGGCAAACCCTCCATCTATCCTTACTCTCTCCATCTTCCCTAACCTCCTCCTCCTCCTCCTCTTCTTCCTCCTCCTCCTCTTCTTCCTCCTCAGGCCTCGGCGGCTGTCAGGTGGCCTCGGTGTTTGTGGCTGAAGCAGCCGCCCGGTGTCATGGTTCAGCTCTGTCGAGGAAACAGCAGGAGGAGAAGATCTGTCAGGATCAGCCCTAGGGAGGCGAAGGTGAGGTGAGGAGGTGCGAGGTGATGTGAGGAGGCGCCTGCTGAGCGAGGAGGGAGTGAGCAGTGGAGCCAGAGGTGAAGGAAAGGAGCTAGGATAGATTTTAACTGACAGCAAAGTAGACAGAGGAGGAAGAGGAGGAGGAGGAGGAGGGAGCAGGAAGGAAAGAAGGTGAGGAAATGAGGAGAAATTAAATGATTAAGTGAAAGAGAGGATGGAGATGGAGGGATGGGAGTGAGCAGGAGAAGAAGGGAGGAGAAAGGAAGTGGTAGAGGAGACGAGCAGGAAGTTTCCACCTCTTCTCTCCTCCTAACCTCTCATCCCCCTCTCCTCTCCTCCTCTACACTCATCTTTTCCTCCACATCCAGCTTTGTTGGCTCTCACTTCTCCTGCTCACACCATTTCCTCATCTTCATCCTCCCTGTCTCTTTCCTCCTCCTCCTTTCTTTTCCTCTTCCCTCCTCTCATCCTCTTCATCATTCTGGTCTGTATTGACTCCTCACTCTTCTTCTGCTGTCACCTTCATTCTCCTACTCTTCCTCTCTTATCTTTCTCTGCAGTTCTGTTTGCACTTCCTCTCCTCCTCCTCCTCCTCCTCCTCTCAGGAATGTTCCTTCTTAAAAACCCAGATCTCCTTTTGTGACTAAAGAACAAAAAGAGCTGCAGAACTTTTTTTTACCCTCTGACATCATCTCCAAGGTAACCGGCATCACGATCATCACCCTTTGTCATCGTCCTCATCATCGAGC
Source organism: Paralichthys olivaceus (assembly GCF_024713975.1). NCBI lineage: Eukaryota > Metazoa > Chordata > Actinopteri > Pleuronectiformes > Paralichthyidae > Paralichthys > Paralichthys olivaceus. The sequence continues at coordinate 26,332,398 of NC_091101.1, forward strand.
TAATGATGCTAATTCATAACCAGCCGTGATGGCAGCGATACATCATCTCCCCGACCTCCGCAGGTGGAGAGCCGCGAGGTGCGACCCCGGCTGCTGCGGCCGTCTCTGCTGACCTTCCCGACGTCCACCGCCGCGCCGAATGTCCGGCGTGACGGCGGGAGGTGGGGGAGCTCTCGTTAAACTCCCGGCGGGACGCTTGAGCCGAATGACCTTGAAGGTGGAGGTGGTCAGAGCGGTAAACCTCCGTCAGTCTGACAGAGTGAAGTCGGAGGTTGACTCACTGAACATCATTGATCAGATTCATCAGATTTGACAAATATAAATGACAGATTCGAGAGACTGATTCCACATTCATGTACAATCTGCTCTGATCAACGAGTGTAAATAAAGATGGACGACGCGTCTCCACGTCCTCCTGAGTCGATCCAGAGTCGCTGCAGCTTAACGAAGTTCATCAACAAGTTTTAACAAGTTAGATTTCAGATCAAGTACAAACTACAGACAGTGACGGGGTCAGTGTCTGTCACAGACCGAGGTGTTTGCAGACGATCACTTATCAGATCCATGTTGGGGAGCAACGTTTTTACTGGACCTGTGGGCAGGAAGTAAATTCACCATCATCCTTTAAAACTGACGGCCGAGGCTTCGCCGTCAGATTTCCTGAAGTGATTGAAGGAACGTTTCGTGTCCGGTGGAGAAAACTCTGGACCTGAAGCGGCTCTCTGTTGTTCATTGGGATGTTTTCACTGCAGAATCTATTTCTGGAGAGTTTAAGTTTCATCATTTCTCTCCATTAAAATGATGAAACCCACCAGATTAAATTTGGACTCCAGTCAGCCCGACGCAGATCCAATCCACTTTGTCGTTACACATTCCTCCTCTTGATTTTCATGTGATTCCAGAGGCTGCAGACGTGAAGCAGGAACGTGTGTGTGTGTGTGTGTGTGTGTGTGTGTGTGTGTGTGTGTGTGTGTGTGTGTGTGGGTGGGTGGGTGGGTGGGTGGGTGGGTGTGTGTGTGTGTGTGTGTGTGTGTGTTGGTTGAATTATGCAAAGAGGCCACTCTCGTCTCGTCAAGGCCAGACTTTCTTTTCTTCCGCAGGAGACGATGATCTTTCATTGTTTTTCTCTTTTCACACTCGCTGCTTCTCTTCCGTCCTTGACACTGAAAAAAAGAATTGAACCTTTTTTCTCCTGATCTCTGATTCGCTTTCAAGAAAAACTGAAACATTTCAAATGTTCTCGATATTCTTCTCATTTCAGCGGTGGAGCGTTTCTCTCGAGGCTGAAGGACCATATCAGCAGTTCCATACATAGTTAATAATATAACATAATATAAATTATGTTTTCGTGTTGTTCTGAGCGAGACCTTCAACACGACAGCCGCAGGTTTCGCTTCAGTATTAAAACATAAACCTGCTGCAGACTGGTTCATCGCAGGAAACCTGTTGCTGACCAGATCACGAGACTGTGGGAGTTTAAAACACGATGTTCAGTTATCAGCCGAGAGCTGAAGGGAAACAACGTGAAGTTTGATGAACTAACAAGCAGCGAGACTTTGGTTTGTTTTGACGTTAAAGGAAAAATTCACATCTTTGGACGAAGCTCTTCCAGTAAAACTTCTCAACTGTGCTAAAACATTACCACACCCAGAATGCACCTGGCTCCCGGGGCCTCTCTATCAACAGAAGCAGAATCGTAGGAGCAACGACTTCCGACTCAAAGTTGTCAAACCAAACCTGTGACACATCGAAACCAACGCAGTGTTCGACGAGGACGCACAAGTAGAGTTTGAGTTTCATGTGGAAACACGTGAAGAGTCTTTGAGGCCGAGCAGCTGAGCAGCCGAGATTCAAACCTCAGCAGCTGCATCTCTGCCTGGTTCATCTCCACGGGTTTTATATTTCTTCAGGAGGTGAATCCAGCTGCGGTGGTTCTGAGCAGGAAGTGGTCGTGGTGGAGTTTAAGTAAAGAGAACAAGCGGGAACCAAAGAAAACACATCAAGTCAAAGAGGAAAAAACATAAAGTAGGAAAAGAACACGTATGCACTGATGAGCGTTACACACACACACACACACACACACACACACTCTGAGTCTGTTCACACTGGAGAATCTGCAATCGGAGCCGTTCTCTCCTGTAGTGAAATATTCCCTGTGACAGTGGATTTACCTTCACATCCACATCTGAGCATCTCGGCTGCCAAACCCATCAGCACCAGCCGAGAGCTGCTGCTGAGGCCCCGCCCACTATATATTACTCAGTAAATATTACTCACTAAATATTACTCAGTAGTAAATGTTACTCAGTAGTAAATATTACTCAGTAAATATTACTCAGTAAATATTACTCAGTAAATATTACTCAGTAAATATTACTCACTAAATATTACTCAGTAAATATTACTCAGTAAATGTTACTCAGTAAATATTACTCAGTAAATGTTACTCAGTAAATATTACTCAGTAAATATTACTCACTAAATATTACTCAGTAAATATTAGTCAGTAAATATTACTCAGTAAATATTACTCAGTAAATATTACTCACTAAATATTACTCAGTAAATATTACTCAGTAAATGTTACTCAGTAAATATTACTC